>NC_061521.1:10105000-10405000 GCF_022379125.1 Scophthalmus maximus | reverse complement strand
GGTCGGAAAGATAGGTGCTGTTTGTACGTTTTATTATTGCTACTACACTGACATATGATTACTCACCAATCCAAGCAAACAAATAGGCAGTTCGGCATCAAACTTCATTCCTTTACTGCCCCAGAGCTTTCTCCATTGGCGGAAATCAACAGCAATGTTAACTTTTGTTCCGCTTCTATTCCTAGCACTCCTTTTCTGCTTCCTAAGTTTGCATGCTCACCAGCTAGCCATGGCCCGGCCAGCCCATCTCGTCACCTTCCTGCCCTGAAGAAGGATGTATTATAACCTCTTGTCTCAGAAACACAATGATGACTGAGGCTCTTGTTAGGACTGCCTCATCACCACCCATTCGTGGCTCGAATCCAAGTTCAAGACAGCGAAGAAAACGTACAAATAGCCCCTTTAAGGACGTCAAAGAAGAAAAAAAGGAAAGAAAGAGATACACAGAACAATACAACACTGACACAAGATATCAAAAATTGAATCATCTGGGTTTACAGATTACCAGACGTTTGAGGCGGGCATACTAATGACCACACACACACACACACACACACACACACATTCAAGCACACCACAGAAGAAGTACCACATGAAAGCGCACTTGTATGGGCAGGTGAGCATTAGTGCAGGGTCCCCCTGCCTCTCTTTCAACTCACGCTACTTCAAACAGCCCCCTGCATGCTGATGAAACCACAAACAAAGCTGGTGCCACTACTCTCACACACAAAGAAAAATGACAGAAAAACAGTTTGTGTACTTTGTCAGACCGAAAAACAACTTCCACCAAACGATCAGACTATAGTTCTAGTAGGTCCGGGGATTGCGATGTCGACCTGTTGGTTGGTCCACCACACAGAATGTATCCCAATGAGATCCTCAGACTTGTGCAGACATTACTGCACAACTAATTACAATGTGGTAATTGCTACCGATCAGCATGCACAATGTATTTATCATAGTGAGCAAGTAGGCGCGCTTATGTTGGCAGCTTAGCTCAAAGCACTGCTGCGCCTGACGGAGCGGCTTCAGCTGTTGGCTCCGGACGTTTTCCGGAGTTCGCTGTTCACATATGACGAACGCAGCGGGGCGTTTCCAAGTTAGACGCACCAACAGCAACATTTGCCGGACATTCTGTGGCGTCTGTGCAGAGCATGCAGGAGGCGAGACATGAGGATAATTCCGCCGCGGAAAGCAGTGTTTTCATTTACACGTGCTGTAATCTTCTTAAACATGAATGGTTACATGTCTAAAAAAAAGTGGACTTTTCCTATCTGGATGTGTAGACCACTTTGAAACAACAATCTACCAAGAGTTTACAAGGTTCCCACCCATGGTGATCTAGCTAACTCAGCTTAAGTTGGGTTAAAGGTTTGTGGCTTATTAAAGCAAACCACTTGCTGTAATTAAACTAACACCATGACTCCTCAACCGTTTCTGCCTGCACACGCAGGCTGAGAACAGTATGGGAACCACACTCCCAGGACCATTACTGTTTAGTCCGGTTGTTGTAGTTGGATTAAGATGTTAGCTATCCCCCGTTAACCTCTCCTCTATAGACAGGGCTGATCCCGGACCTAACATGGTGAAGAGGGAGATGGGGCCAGATGAAAGATATGAGACGTATAAGACCAACATGGGCCCACACTGCACAAGACTCCTGGAGGCCAGGGGGTTAAGGAGAAGAGGACCCTCCTTCTCCCTTTCCCTCTCTTTCTCCCCCTCATGCATGTTCCGAATGTTAAACACCAGCCCCTCCACATCCTCGTCCCCCTGTACCTCCTCCCCGCTCTCCTCTTCCCCTCCTCTCCTCCCGCCTCCTGCCCTTCAGAATCACTGATGTGAGGTCTTTTGTGAGAGCGCTGGCTGGCCTCAGCCTGGGCTCCGTTACGGCCTGACCACTGACCCACTCACCCGCCTTTTAAAGAGGTTTTAGGGTCACGGGTTCACAACAAGGTGACTCAACTGTGAACGGCGGGCGGCATCCTCTTTCAAAGAGTCTACGTCTTCACCTTTCCCTCTCAAGAATCTCTCTCCCTCTTTTTCTGCCCCCCCCCTCTCTCTCCCTCTCTTTTCTTTCCTCTTTTCTCTCTCTCTCTCTTTCTGCCCCCCTCCCATGCAGCCCTTCTTTCCACGTATCCTCAGAGACTGACCCGCCGTCTCAGCCCTAATTAGCATAGCGTCCCAGAGCGAGGAGAACATGAAGGCTAATGGGGGTTGGGGCCCCATAACAACACTGAGGGTAAAGCTTCAAGTTTCTAACTAAGGCCATCACCTGACCACATTTACATGGGTTACTACAACCAGGATGCAGGCAGGAGAGTAATGCATGATAAATTATTCCCTTTTTCTAGGCGGAGGAAGTGAATTAGATGGGGAAAAAGGCATCAGGATGCAAAGCAGTGCTGCATGGGGAGGTATTTAGAATTTTGCCTTAACTGCCATTAGGGCAGCTTTCACAACAATGCTGATAAGGAAACACATTCAGCGCTGCAATATGATGTTCTGGTTTCATGGTAGCTGGAAATAATTCATCACACTTTTGTTACGCTGCATCAAATACCACATGGGTGGGCTTTGCGGCATCAGGATAATTCATTGTGTCAATCCAATGGCACACTTCCCCATAAAAAGAGGATGAAAAGTTTCTTATGTGAGACGCATTTGCATATATGTACATATGCATCGCGTTATGCAAGACTTTTTGTACTTTACACAATATAAAATGATTAATTGACACTGATTGACCTACAGCTAAACCCCCTGAACTAAGAGGCCTCAATCGTCAACTGTGCAATTAGTGTCATTATGTGTACTACCACATTTATGAGTCAATAAAAAAAAAGTGCATACAGTTTTAGTATGGGGAATCAAATTCCTATCATCTGTTCATTAAGCAACACAGAGCCACATGTGGACCAGCTTACCATTCCGTGTCCACAGTCAGTCCCATCAGCCAGTGGCATGTGCTGTGTGCGGCATCCTTTGTGGTCCCCCTCCGCGCTCGTACACCACAGCCTCTTGCACTGTTTCTGCGGCAAAAAAAAAAAAAAGTACGCACAAGCAATTAATCATTTTTTGGGCTGAATAGGAAAGGAGATTGTCTTTAATGTGGGAACATCGTACAAACAAAATGTTTTGATGAAAATCATTGACTTTTGTTGAGCCCATGGCATAATTTAACTGCTATGGCTCACATATTGCCATGTGGATGTGTGCGTGTGATTACAGATTACATTACCAAATGTTAATTTGTTTCTTCAAAATATTTGACATAATATATTTAATAATATTTCAGTCTAAGTAGTCAGGCACTGACAATTTCTTTCATGGTTCCGTGGTTCCCAGACATGTGCAAGTTGCCTTTTAATGCCCCAGCATCAGGTTGTAATTAATGGCTGTGCAATCAGCAACAGGCTGAGTTAATCTGCCCCCTCTGAATTTTGTTAAAATAGGCATGGGAATTCACAGATTAAATTACTTCCACTATATTACAATAAAGACAATTGCAAAAAAAAAAACATTAACTGACTTCAGTTGTCTGACCTACACGGACAACTGCTCTGCTTAACTCTCTGTTGATTCATGAAAACAAGGTTCCCCCTGTACATCTGAGGAGAAGGCATCTATCGCAGATCTACTTCCACTTGAAATCTTAAATCTTCACTTTTTCCAGTGTGGTTTCGCTTGCTTTGATAGCAAGCCAACTTACCATGTAGGGGCAAATTTGGGAACCCGGTCCAAACATCAGTTCACACTGTCTGTTGGCATTGTAGATCTGACCAGGGAGGAGGGTGGGCAGCTCGTACGTCCTGCCCACAGGCTCATCGAGGAGGCACTCGCCGTAGCCGGTGCTAAGAAAAAAAATGCACAATGCACACACACGTCATCTCGGTATGGAAATTTCCAGGATGACCCACTATGTTCTGACCCCGAAAAGTATCAACATTTGTCATCTCTTTCATAAGAACAAGGAAAACATCTCCGTGGTATTGTCTGTCATCATCCTCAGTTCTGTTGGGCCCCGTGGGTGGTCTGTAGAGTTACATAACAGAGAGACTGATGCCACTTGCCCTCAGTGGCACGGTTGTAAATGCTGTGTGCTGTTTCATGCCAAGAAAAACTGGTGCCGCAGACGAGATGAAACCGCATTGTGATACAGACTAAAAAGGATTTGCACGCTGACCACGATTCTATTAGAGGTGTATCTCTCTAGAGCACCTCGATTAAGTCACACTTCTGCGCCAGCGCCAGCACTGCGGTATAATGACTGATTGTGTTGTACGTCAGCCACGCCCTGACTCACGACACAATAACCAAGACAACAAAAGCACAGCTGGACCAAATGTAAGCACCGACACTCTGCACATAAACTCATCAGACTTCACGGATGTGAAAAGGCACTAGACAAACACGCAAGCAGAGCGTGCTGGGCCTCAAAGGATCTCCTCTTTCTTGTTTACTTTTGAGAAAAGGAAACCGGTAGATGAGGCATGTGTAGATGTGTCATTACACAACATGTCTGCACCGCACTGACAAATTTCCTCCCGGATTGAGCTGCTAAAGCACCTGCTCCACACAGCACCGGGCTGATGTGGCAGGCCAATAATTACACAGGATTATCCTGAGTTACCATCACTTTGTTTCTTTCCCCTTTCATTTCCAGCCACGATGCAAGAAAACTGCAGCAAACAGTGCTGGGATTCGGGGCAATGGACTGCCTGACAAGAATAAACCAGCGGTGGAAAATTACGGCGAATGAAAACTATGGAGCAACCTGTGAAGGAATCAGACAGACGGTCCCGTATTACGGTGTCTTTCAGCAGTTGGTCATCTGTCTAATCAGAGTCCTGGAACCTAGTGGAAGGATTATTGAGACCGAGACAGACAGAGGACGGGGAAGTGATCTATGTGGTCACTTCAAAAAATGAAATACCAGCTTTAAAATAAAAAAATAAAGAAATGTAAGACTTGAAAGTGATTTAATTTATCCGATGACTTACAGCTGGCTGGTATGTGTTAATCATAAGAGACTTAAGAAGAATGATTTCCGTTTAAAACCTACTGGGCTGAATGAAGGTGGAATAACAAAGAGCTGTCACGTCAGAGTTTGTCTCTGACAGCATGTGCTCATTACAGTACATGGAGATAGCAAACAAGATAATGACAGAGGTTTCGTTGAACATGAAGTCACATGCTACATATAGATCCATCTTGATTTAATCAAGAAAAACAGATTGAAAGAAGGATTTAAAAAAAAAAACAGATTTCAAATGGGCGGTTGCTGTTTGAGTGGTTAGGGGAATTTTTGAGGTGTCTAATGGAAAATGAGAGGCCTTGGCCATTTCTAATGACCGTGTGGTTTCAACCCCCAGCAAACACAACAATTAGTGGCTGGCAACAGTCAGAAATTAACATTTTACTTTTGCATTTGGATTTCGAGGCTTAAATCAAATGGCACAGAACCAGGGAAGGAATGAATGGCTGCTTTATGCAGCGGTTGGCGCATAATAATGCCGCGCGGCGGCGGGTCGCTTTTCATCAGCCTTCAGGTGCGGGAGCTCGGTGCACATTATTACAGCAACGGTGAGATAAGGAGAGAGAAGGAGGGGAATCCTTAGCCTTTCATTTTTCAAACTGGTAGGTGAGCGGTGCAGATTGAATTTGCTCTTCAGGGAAAATGGGCAGTCAAAACACTGACGTACTTGACCAGGTCAGCCCACTGAGCAGGAGTGGTACTGTAGAAGTGCTAGTTCGAATCAATGCTTCTCATTGTTGACTGGAGACGGTATACAAAAGCACTTAGACTTTGGTCTCAAGGGCCTTTCCCACCGCTGTGGCTCCCACACTTGAGCCAAGTGCTGCTTTACTCTCTCTATACCTGCATTGTTTTCTAAATATCCCATAGATTTTTAAAAAATGTTAAAGTTTATCACAAAGGCATTTGACATTTACAGTCATACCCTTCATGGTTTTTTGTGCAGTAATCAGCTACACACTGAAACCCAACACAGCTGACATGGACCCGTCTATAATAATAAAGAGATTCATGAAGCGTCTCCTCAAATTTAGCTGAATGTTCCAACCCTCTGGATGTTGAGGTCATCGCCGGCTGGAAACTATGTGAAGCGCAACCTAAAAGCTCCATACGAGGCGTCGCCTAACACTGAGCGCTTCAGATGCATCTGGACAACAAGGCCGTCCTTTGTGCGGGGCTCCACAATTAACAGGGGAAAGGAGGCAAAGATTAAAGGGGTCATGTCCAAGTAAGATCTAATTATAACTGACATTTCCCATCTTCAAGGAAACCCTTCACTAGGGTCAGTGACCGTGGTGCGGGTTAGGAGTTGGTGAATGTAAAAAGCAGGCTAGTGACTAGATTGCTGTTTGCCCAGCATCTTAGGAGCAGGGCTCTGCCTGAATGGAGGGACAGCTTAGGGGCTTGCAGGAGATCTATCGCTCAGGTCAGCCACGGAAGACCCCCGGATTCAAACAGGAAGTACTCTTTCAACACCAGGCAATAACAACTCCACATAGTTTACATTGCGCTGACCCGTCTGCAGAGCACTTCGAGACATGTAGAATAAGTTTTTTTAGCTGGCCACATGTCACAACAAGTAAAGTAACACACTTGAAATGTAAAAGGCATAATGTGAGCTTTAAAAAAGACAGGGGGTGGCATCGCTTTCACTTCATGGAGAAGAAATCTGTAATTTGTTTAGATTATAGATCGGTTTAGAATTGGAAAGGAAAGCTGGAGGTACCCACTCTAAAAACTCAGTGATGTACTTGCGGCTGCACTTAGACCATGACCAGGGATTGGTGTCATAGTTGAGGGTGGGGGCCATGACGTGATACTGGTGCTTCATGCCCGCCTCACGACATTTTGGGTTGTCATCATGAGGCATGTTGAACCTGGTGCAGAGAGGGAGACAAGAACGTGGGTTAGAGATGGAGAGAGGGATAGGAGGAACACACACAACGTGATTATCATGCTGCTTAATGGCTGTTCTGTTTGTGCTTCTTCTTTTTTACATACATACATACATACATGTATACCCTCCACCATCATGGCCTACAAGCAAGTGAGAATCACCTCCAGCTCACCACTTATATGTCAAAGGCCACCATCTCACATTCTCAAAGGGCTTAATGCCGAGGGAAAGGCAGGGGCAGTAACACCAACACCTCTTTATATAGACTTTACTGCATAAGACGGTGGATGTCTTTAGAGTTGCAACAGATTATTATTTAAATCATCATCTGTCACGGTGACATCTTCAAATTCTTTGATTGCCTTAACAACTCTAATGTCAAATTTGCATTGACGTAGAACAGAGAAGCAGAAAATCCTCACATCGGAAAAAGCTGGAAGCAGCATGTTTGGCATTTTTGCCTAATAAATGACTTGAAACGATTATCAAAATTCAGTTGCTGCCCTAAACAATAAAATCAACAATCTATTTTTGTTATATTCCGTTAGAAACCATTTTAAAAACAGGAAAAAAACTGTATAAAGTGGACACAGCATGGACTTTTCAAATGAAGGAATTCATCCAGGATGTCCAGCCGTCTAATGAAGCGGCTTTCTTGATCAAGTCCAGAGGAGCCCGGTTCAGTGCGGATGTCCTGTTTGCGGCTATTAAGCGTGTGTTCATGAATACATGTAGTGCCTTGCACATATGCGCGCGTGTTTATTTATACACACAGGGACCCATGCAGCTGTACGATGTCTGAGGTGTTTACAACAGGATGTGGGCCAGTGCTGGGCTCCGGGCTGTGGCTGAGGGTCAATCCATACCACCACACAAACAGGACCTTGCATGGCTGGCATGAGGCCCACCCTACAGGGGCCGAGGGCCCTGAAGGAAAACACCCCGGGAATAATTAAGCCTCTGGCACACTAATGAGCTCTGAACACACAGACCAAGCCGCGGGCTACTACTGACAACAGCTAATCTGGCTCAAACGGTATTTGCAAGCTAGTCTCTCGCTTATGATGCTGCACAGGTGTACCGAGGCGATGCAGACGGTGGCAGGCGGTTGTATAGTAATAAATAAACAGCTCCATATCCTGTTGCTACGGCGCGGACCTTCTTGCCGTCTCGATATGGATTTGTGAAAAGCTCAGAAAAAGCACTGATCTTAACACATTATGCGGATTGAGTATAATCAAAGCTGGAAGACCATTAACGAGGATACCGGCATGAAATCCTGACATGAGAGCTTCTGAGTATAATTGGGTCATAAATCTCTGCTTGGCAACCTGAGGGGACAGATCGATGGAGGAGCCAAAGACGACGGGAGTGTACCACCTCCAGCACAAATTTATTGGCATCCAGAATGTCATAACTGTGAAAAGTTTGCCCGCTCTTAGTGGAAGCTCTTAACAAAATGAACTGCTTCGCTCTCTCCCCATCACGCCCCTTAATGCCATGCTGTCGTCCGACCGATTGATGAAAAGATTTCTGATGCTGATGTGCTCAGAAATAAGTGAGAGAAGGACAAAGTCTGCTACTGGAATGGCGACAGCCTGACTTTTCTGCAGATGGAAGATACATGAGAGGGAATCACAGCCAACAGAATGATTCCTGCATCGTCAGCGGATTACACATCATTGCTCCACAAGAGAAAGCATCTTTGACAGCCCCTGTCATTTTGTCCACCTAGCCAGCTTGCTGTTATATGCACAATCAAAATAATCCCAGTGACATTTTGTGGTGTAGCCCGTCATATTGTTGGCAGCTCTATTGTCTCTGACGTCCAATAAAGCCTCCTGGCCTATTAAAAACACCAGGGGGGATTTATTTGTGATTTGTGTCATTTGAAGTCTCGGCGTCACCTGATGACAAACCTGATAAATCCTCGTACGTGTCACCTTGGAACAGCTATCGAGTGACACTGCCTCACTTGAAAATCCCCATGGTGGCTATTAGTAACGCAATGCTCGAGAGAGGCTCCCACTACCTGACACCGGCTTTCCCAGAGCGCTAAACACCCTCGAGAGCTCGTGCCTGTGAAAGCAGTGATTAACCACGCCAAGAGGCCGCGCCAACTGGGCCTCCAGCTGCTGGAACTGTAGCATAAACAGATCCACACGAGACGCATAGGGGAAGAGGGGCCACGCACTCCCCCGTCCGGCTGCTGCCCTGCTCCGATCTCTCCAGTGGAAGAATGTGTGAGCGGGACAGAGGAGGAAGAAGAATATCTTTCATTCTTACCCACTGGCCCAAATGCTCACACTGACACTGGTCCTATTTATCGTCCACTCAAACGGGGAGGGCAGACCGGAAAGAGAAATCGCTCACCGACTTTCACAGTTACACACTGCGAGGGAGGCGGGCATGAACGAAAAGGACAGACACACTGACGGACGCCTTGTCTTTCTAAGAGAGTTTGCCCAAGAGTGAGCGGGCAAAGACGGAAGACGAGGTCTTTAAAGATAGAAACAGTGCGTTTAAGTCGAGATCTGAGGCTAACAGCGCTTCTTAAATTACACCATGTTGAACCAGATGACAAGAGGGAGGCTGCAATGAGTGATTTAAGATGGTTTCACCTCAGATAGATGTTTAGAATAAACAGAGCCTCATATGACAGATAAAGTCATGTGTTTATGATTATGTGTATGAGATTACTCATGCAAGTCTTTTATTTCACTTCATACATGTGGCAATAATTGCTTGTTGTGAAAACACTCTCTGGCAGAGAAGTATGTTGTGGTAACACTGCCTCACTAACTAATACATAAAGTAAAATATGACGATGCTGTCACATCTCTGGGTTCTTTAATCAGAGAGGAACAAGTTTCTCCGAATATTAATCAAATTTAGCCTTGTACTGATAAAGGCACTATCAAGAAATCTATGATTGTATATCACTTATAGCACAATAGTGTATTATCTTGTTTTATCTTCCTCTATAGACAAAGCTCTGACATAAAATAGGGTTATTTTTTTCAGCTGTATAGTAAAGTATAACATGTTGGCACGTTAATAGAAGTCAATTCACTTTATTATCTTTTGCACCTGTGCCTTGCTGCGCCCTCCGTCTCTTGATAAGGGGGCTTTTGTTGGTCAAGTTTGGCTATGAGAAGTGAGATAGGGTTTGTGTGTACAGCGTGTGTGTGTGTGTGTGTGTGTGTGTGCTCTGTGACACAACTTACACATGGCCCAGCTCATGAGCGATGGTGAAGGAGGCACTAATTCCATTTTCCTCACTGATGGAGCAGCTCCGGTACTGGTCACACATGGTCCCCAGCTCTGCTAGTCCTACAAGGTCACGTGCACATGCAGAGTCAAACACACAGGTGCACATAAACACAAACAGAGTAGCGCTTTCTGAAGAAAAAATAAAATGCTGCTTGAGAGTTAAAGGCGATTAAACCATCCAAATTTCTGTTTTGTAAGAGAGATTAGCAGCGCCATCGACTCCCTTCCCCCTCCCTTTTCTACCACTCTGTTCTGTCACTATAATGTTATTAGCTGACCGCCGGCCATAAACTCATTACTGCAGAGTTTGTAGCCCGCGGTTAATGGTGTGGAAAGTTAATTGAAAGGGACTTGAGGTGAAGTTTGAAGCAAAAGTTTACCTAAAGTGTCACATTTATCCTTCGCACGGCAGATGTCTTCCCTGAAAAAAACAACAACAACAACAACAAACACATAAAATATCCAATGATGTTGCCTGTTTTTCGATGAGAACATTTTCCTAGAACAATTTTAGTTTGGCTTTCAGTGAATGAGGATAGAGGAGAGTGCGCACCTGGTGATGAGCAGTGCAGTGTCATGGTGAGAGGGATGGCTGTCGTCCTGCACATTTTGGCTCTGCTGCCAAACGCAGAAGTTGTGGAGGGTCGTGGCAGCGTTGAAGCTCACGTTGGGCCCTTCCTGTTAGGCGAGAAACACCAATGGGCACTTGACCAAGAAACTAGGTAAACATATGGGAACGTAATAATGATAACTGCAGTAAGTATAGATTTTAGATAATTTCATATTTAAAGGGATATGCTGCATTTGTCTATTGTGACTTTGGCAGGAATGACATAGGTTAAGGCTCTTTTGAACCCAGTGGGTAGTCATTGATTTTGAATTGTTTGCATACACAATAGTCTACCTGGTGTTCCCTGATAAATCTCTCCATTAAATGTTGGTGGTCTCAAGCTCTTCACCCTTTTTACCTGTTCTATAGACAAGTAAACTGTCACTATGAGCAACAGACAAAATGGACAAAATATGTGAATAACACCCGGGCTTGAGATGGAATGAAATAGAACCATTTAAGAATCAGTGTTACAGATGAAACAAACTGCAGAAAGTCCCTTTTAGCCTCATTCGCAGGTGGCTCCCTGCCTCACTATAGCACCGTTTGTTTTCCATGGAGACCTCTCTCTCGAGCCTTGAGACTGACAAGGAAGACAGTGGCCTTTCAAACAGGCCCCGCGGAGAGAAAAGGCCCGGCCACAGGCACCTGCAATGACGTCAGCCGTCTTGGAGACTGGGACACAGGCAGCATTCGAGACCCATGCACTCACCTGTTCATTGTGGACGACGACCAGCTTGACAATCATGATGTTGATGAGGTTTCCTACACTGGGGTCCCTGTACACTGCCGCTACCTGTAACGAAGACAAAACACAGACAAAAAAATGCAAACCTGTACTCACCTCAACCACAGCAGAGATAGACACAGTGGAAAAAAAAAAAAAACCCGTCTGCTCTCCTCAACTATTACTTAGAAAGACAGAATACATATATCGCTTTTTGGCTTAAGCACTATGGTGTTATAAAATAGCAACAGTTCATCGAAGTCAAAGGGGGAAAAAAAAGTTTCCTTCAGGGTAAGTTTAATCAACAGGGTATTATTAAAACCAATTACAATCCCCCCACAGACCTCGGCAAAGAAGAAAACAAACTAGGATCTGGATCCAGCAACAAATGTGAAACTTCAGCACAGCCGGAGCTCAGCGCCCCTCTGTGAGGACGGCTCAACATTCCCTCTGGAGTTTCTCCCCTCCGCTCCTCTTGCTTCGCTCGTGCACCCCTGTCACGGTCAGCCAGCGGTCTCCCGAGGCCGTGTGCGGCCTCCTGACAGGAACTCATTAGTCCATTATAAACATTTAGCTTGTCTTAGCCCGGGGGAAGACAAACGTGGCCCAGGCCTGTCCAGCGAGGGCAAGGGGAGCCTGTCTTTGCTTGCTCTTAGTCCAACTGTGACGCAGGACCTTGTTTTGTGTGCTCTTGCCCAGTGTGTGTTGTTGTACGATCAGAGCAAAAACCAGACGTGAGTGGGGGGGACTGCAGCCTGATAACGGGCCACCACTACACTATCTCACACAGCCATGAGAACAAGCTCTGAAGGCAGATGGAAACATGAGCCGGGATAACGCTGCCATCAAGGACACTCAGGCCAAGATCTCGGTAACAGTTTTTGGGAATCTGAATGACATGTTCATGAGTTTACAGTGTCCCGTTACACACAACTTAAGCATGATGCCTTTTTTTTTAAGGCTATATCAATATCAGAAAATGAGTGAATAAATAAAAATATACACTGATCAGCCACAACATGACAACTGGTAGACTGTACAGTATACTGACCACTGGAAGGTATGTATGTGTGTTACTGTTGCTACTGTTGTGAGGATCTTAGAAAGACTGCGGTAATGAGGTTGTGCTGATCTACCCAGGGACTGGCTTTAATGTTGTGGTTGATCAGTGTTTAACGTAACCTTTGCACTTCATTAGTATGACCAATGCCTAAAAACCCAATGGCTCAAACTAGGCAAATTTCACTGTTTGGTCAAACTGTCCACCATCCTCCATTGGATGGAAGATCATGATCTTTGCAGTACCAATATTTTGATTTTTATCCAAAAAGCAATAAAACTGTCCGGGCACATTGATTTTTTTCCCTCAATGTTTGTACCCTATCAGCCACGCCAAAGGATAACACTCCTCTAACAATCATTACGACTTTATAAGTCAATGAGTTTTCTACTGTGTTTGGGCAGAGACGCAGTAGAACAACTACCCGCTTAGACACACAGTCAGCCCCCAACGCTTGTAGTCTAATGCATAAAGAGAACGTCGATCACAGTCAATCACTGATTGCCAGTCAGCTCTCCCGGTCGGATGTGGGTCTCATAAAGAGATCGCTCAGTGCCGAGTCAGGATTTCACTAATTAACTGGGTCACTTTGGCTAATGCAGTGGCCATCTCCAGGTCCCACCAGGGTTTCAAACCAAAAAATAAAATCTTCAGCTGTCAACAGACATGAACTAGGGGATTGTTTCAAATGTAGAGGCTGTGTTAAGAAAATTACCAAAAAATACGCTTTTCTTACTTTCCTTATATTGCCATGGAGATAGTTTTGGTTTTATTTGTCCAATGTTAAATCTACACACTAGTCCCTCCGACTATTTCTTCTGTCAAGAGGAGGTCCAATTTCAGTTGTTTACAGTCTGTGGGCTATCCAGAGTGACCGGGGCCATTTTGAAATAAATACTTTCAGCTTTGTGCGAGCCGCAAAATTCTTTTCACCTCCAATGTGTTATGGCCCTGTTGCATTAAAAATGCAACAATTTCATGTGGTGAGTCCAGGCAAACCTTTGAAGTCAAGTTCAGCCGTGGTCAAAGCCTGGACACATAAAACCAAAACTACCCTGGCAAGACACAGTACCAGAAGAGGAGAGATAAAAATATATATATATATATAAATTGTATTTATGTTTGTGAGAATGTAAGAATGACAGTAAGCATACTAATGCATAACGACAATGATAACCCCGAAACCCAAACTCACTGAAAAGCATCTAATAATACTAAACAACATTTTAAAATCTTCAACACTGAGACAAAAATAAAGATTTTTAAGAAACATTATTTTACTTACTACTGACATGATTGTAAGGATGTAGTGCTCGAGGTTCCGTCCATGATGACGCACCATTTTGGCGTCCGCTGTCACCATCAGCTCCACATAGCGAGGATAGGAGAGGAAGCGCTTGCGTCGGCGTGGGGATCCGGGTCGTGTGCCGGTGGAGTTGTTTTCATTCATGTGCCGGTCATCTATTGTCACTCTGAGAGAGTCCAGCTCCTCTCCCATATTCCCTGTGCTCTCAAAGGAGACTGGCCTCTTGGAGTCCTCTGTTTTAAGAGAAGAAGAAGAAGAAAAAAGATGATGAGTGTGGAGTTGGATTAAAGAAAATCTGCAACTGATCTTATAAAATTGGAAAATTGAACAGTAAAACGATAAGCTTTAATCCTAAATCATTACATCTGCGGTTAAGGGCCAAGGGCTTAGCTGATTTCCATCTCGTAGCATAAAAACATCCCATAAAACACTGGGTCATTCCAGTGCTCTGGGAAATAGTTGTAGACCGAGAGTTACTGGTGGGCTCTGAGACACAGAGTTTTTGAGGTCAGGCCTGCTGCCTGAGCGCAAGCCACACAAACAGAGAAAATCCCATGATGGCATTTTACCAACTCACAGTGAGACTAGCGCCAGCACACACTGATTATCAAGTGATCCAACTTTGTGACCCAGGCCATTACGTTATTTGAAAATTGTAAAAAATTTGGAAAATCATCCTAAAAGGCAACAAATCAAGAGTTTAAAATAACTCCATTTACAGACTCAAAGAAAATGCCTTCAGCCACAGCCTCTGATGGGATAAAAAAGAAAAAAGGGATGACAGCCATACACTGTGCATACTCAACAGGAATTCTCTCAGCTGAACCGCACGTGTTGAGCTGGCTGTGAGTTATAGATTCCTTCACCATGACCGAGTGAAGTTAGAGGAGGGAGACAGAAGCAGAGACATGGACTAGGAGAGTGCGAAGAGCTTGTGTTGTCGGGGGAAAGGAAAAGAAGGATCTGCAGAGATGATGGCGAATGCAAACGAAAAGAAACGTACAGAATGTTTGTAGAGTTGTAGAGGAAGAGACACAGGTAGAACACGGGAATAAGAGCGTGACTATGTTTGGGCGACCACACGCATGGTCTTAATGTTAAATAGTTCCAGCCGAGGTCAATAATAATTTAACATTGGGTGCATACCTGTCCAGTTCTTTTATCTTTAAACAGGCCTTTTGAGGACCTAGTACAGCCACATTTGCAGCGATGCATAACTACATGTATGAAGTTCAGTGTGATGGAGAATCGTGCATACACACAAACGGAAAAAAAAGCCGTAGTCACAATCTGAGATTTCTTCCACCATTACTGAAATTCATTGGTCCGATTTTTGCAAACATTTTTCGCCTTCTTTCTTTTCGCCTTCTTCATTGCCTTTGAGTACAATTAATTTAACGTCAAATGACTTTCAGTAATTATATGACTGGCAGTGTTTGCGAGCTAAGCAATAGTTTGGAGTCCGTCATCCTAAACCACCTCCTCAGCTTTGGATAACCCGATTATGGTGAAGAGTTCCTTTGTCTTCTAAACACTCAATCTTTCCAGACAGCTAGACAGAGAGAGATTGTGTGCAAGTGTTGGGTCAGAGCAAAGAAGAAGAAAAAAAGAAAAAGAAGGGGGACAACCCGTAGAGTACTCTGTGATTATTCATGCGATGCCCCCAGTGGGGACACAAGGCGGAGCGTGACCCCCTGGCACAATGGCACACAACTCTTGACGCCGTGAGGCCCAGCCCCATGCCAGCGCCAGCATCCGAGCCAGCGCCAAGCCTGTCTGTGCCCGTGCGCACAGGCCAGGCGGCTGGGGCCAGAACAGAGCTTTGTATTTTCCAGGAAAAAAACTCTCCAAGGCCAAACCCACTCCACTAAACCCCTTTAAACAGACTCATCACTGCAGACAGTCAGACATCAAAGGGATTATCAAAGCGCAGAAGAGTATGTACGTACATCCACAGAAATTGGTGTTAAATCTCAGAGCAAGTGAGTGTGAGATTAAAAAGAAGAAAAAAAGAGAAGGGGGAGGAGGGGAAAATATGGCCTCTGTTATAATAGCCTTTGAATCAGTGCAGATTAGCCACACACAACCTTTCCCAAATCGCCTTAGGTTCAAATCCCCCTCTCACTAGGTAGTGAGCTGCTACTTACACCATGAGAAGACAGGGGTGACTGCCCTGAACCGCTGGACACACGGAGACATGACATCACTCGCTTGGCACTGAGCACCAAATCAGCATTACCTAAAGTACACGTCCAAATCCATGGAGCTGATTACCAAACATCAAAATGTGATGCAAACTGAACTTTACTTTTACACTCACAAAAATGTCATCAACACAAGTCTATAAAGGTGAACTTCAGCAGCTCTTCATAAAGTCAGCAATGCACGGCATGAGAGCAGGCCTTTATAAATGTTGTAATTTGTGTTGGCTCCGGTATGCACATAGCTAAAACAGACCCACACACCACATTCACTTTTCTGCTCCAACACCTATGGGATTTGTGACCTTGCAAAAATCTTTTTTATCATTGTGCCAAAAGGAAAATCAAAGGCAAGAGAGTATCATAAACACCGTTAATCTATTCGTTCGATAACATGAACGACAACCAAGTACGTCGCACAATTATGACAGAATAGATTCATGCGTATTTCAAGATTTCAGTTTGTGTGAATGCATCTATACGTTTTCACTTGAGCCTTTATTCACGTTCAGTCATAGACATTAAATTGTGGAAGCATTTTTATGCTTGCGTACGTACGTCGTGTTTGAGCCGCATTCATGTACATGAAGACCGTCGAGCCACAGATCAAAGGGCTGCTCTTTAACTCTCCTTCAGTTCTCTGTCAGAAGTATCAATGCCAAGAGCTCAACAGTGGGGAACACACATTTCATTGTTGAACTAATTAACATTCTTTTACAATGGCCTGCTGAGAGTTAAAGCACCCCATTTCCCCGGGTGCCAGTTAAATGGACAGTATGTTGTACACGGAGTATAGGCAGTGCCTCGGTTCTATACAAGGTCAGGCACTCTGCTGACTGCAGTTTTACTGACAGTACAACTCAAGAGGGAATAATATTGACACTCCTGCAGACAGAGGCACAATTAAGTGCAATTCCGTGGCTAGACAGAGAGAAACACAGGCAGCTAATTGGTGCTGCTGAAGAAGGCTTTTAAAAGTGAAGTGGCGTGGCTTTTGACCCCTTCGGAAGACGGTGGGCTTTGTACACTTACAGTGCTCGCAGAGTTCAGTTGTTATTTTCAGTTCAGAGACATGCTGAAGACGGCATGGTGGTCAGCTGAAGAATGTGTTTGTAGTAGCAGGCCGCCTTTGAGGAGACAAAACACTGCTAATGGATCTGGACTCCAAACGATGGTCAGGGGCCGGCAGTGTTTTCCTTTGTCAGGATCGAGCTAAGACGCCTCTCACATTCAAAGTTATCGTTCGCCAGCCTCCTTCAGGGCTGTACAACCCTGAATAACCCTTGAATAAAGGCAAAATATTTCAAGGTCTCTTCGTGATATCATTATCTTTCTGATTGCTGATGGCAGCCACAAAGAGCAGCTGGAAACAGACAATATGTCATTAAAAGTTTACAAGACTGCTCCCACTTGAAATGCAGTGCCACTGAAATTTAGTTGCATCTTCATAATTCATTCAAGAGCTATAATTTAAGTAATGGGGCCATGTCTACAAGAATGTGGCAGCCAAAGGCATTCGGTATGGAATATTAAAACGCAAATGGGCTCTTTTTGGAGGCTAATCCAAATATGTCAAGCACAAAATTTGGTGAAAACGGGATAAAGTTTGAACAGTACTGAGAAAATGTAAACAAAATTGTGAATAGGCAACAAAAACTCATGAAAAACAATTCAACCAGAATTACTCTCAGAACATAGAGGATATATGATGATACAGTTTGAACAAAGAAAGACAGGGAGTATTTTTAAACCTATTGGAGACCCAGACACAGTGGTTCCAACAATACGTTTGCCTTGATGTAGCCAAAGCAGGACTACAGTTTTGAGTGATGCCTGGCCTCCCAGATGATAAACAGCCAGAGCTGCAGGCGATGACACTGATGCTTCACTGGCCACTGCCTCTCCCCGGTCCACCTCAATGGGAAACTGTCGCTCACCTGTCACCCCCTCTCACCTCGGACTGTCAGCCATGCCACCACGCAGTCAGTCACTGTCACTCAAGTGGCCCTAACCATTCCAATCAGCCGCCATCTGTTAAGAATGCCCAGACAGTAGACAGTGGCAGAAAATAGCCCCAGCTGGAATCTGTCACGGGAACTCCCGAGACAACACGTAGAGTTCAATGGGGCTGAGGCCTCAGGGCAGGCAGACACATGGCAGCTATTAAAGTTATAGACTGTCAATAGCTGGCCAGCCCTGTTCGGCCCTGTCCACCAGAGTATCTGTTATCTTGAAATCAGATGACAGTGAGTGCAATGGACCGTGTTATTAGCTGCTTGCACTATCTGTCATGCAATGTTATGAAATAGGAGGCAATGATGGGACAAAGCATTCTGCCTGTAGGGAAAACTTGCACGTTACGCAGAGCTAATAAACACGTTGGCTCAAGATTGGCAGTCAGTGCGCGGTAAAACACATTTGAACTTGTCTGACAAGAAAGATTCATATCATCATGTCGGCGATCATAAGAAAACACCATCCATAGTCCATAGAGTCCATTTAAAAAGAAATTCTGCTTCTTTTTATATCCAGACCAATGGCATGGTAGTGGGTGACAAAGCTACTTTTGAGAAGCAGGTGTAAGAGCAGAAAGGCGGGCAGTGGGCGCTGAAGAAAAGGCTGGGACCTCTGCCAAGCTCTGGAGAAAGATCGACAGGCACATGCAGCGCAGGCCAGGATTGCTTATACACATAAAGAAAGAAACTCCTTTCTCCAACCCTCTGCACTGCTCAGTCAGCAATACCCAATACTTGGTGGGATACTTGGTCCAGTGACTGATGGATACAAACAAACACACACACACACACACACACACACACACACACACACACACACACACACACACACACACACACACACACACACACACACACACAGCCACTCACACACACACAAACTCACAAGCAAACCACAACTAAGCATGCACACAAAAGCCCAAAACAAACTTATCTGCCAAGCAACAATAGGTACTTCCTGGGGGAGGGGGGGTCTGTGTCCGTCCAGGGGGCACAAGGGCACAGAGTAAGCCTAAGCCTTTTGGAGCCATCTGACATTCATAAGATCCACACCACATAAAGCCCGACTCGAGAGGTGAGGGAGGTGGTCTGACAGTTCATCACAGCCCGTTCGGCCACCTTTCCTGACCCCCTGTCAAGATCCAGAGCTAAGAGGAAAACAAAGAGCTTGATGCAGAGATAGTTCCAACCGAGTTCCAGCCAACTAGCCAGCAAGCCCAGTAACCACGCACCTCTAGGAGGGAAGAATCTCAAGGTCACATCCACCCGTCCAGTGACTGACTCCAAACAAAGAGGGAAGTGAGGTCACAATCAACAAGTGCTTCCATTCACATACATGAAAGCGCAAAGGGAGAGCGGGCAGTGATTCAAGTCGGCTAGTTCAAACCCCAGGCGGGGGAGGGCATTTTTCCATGTAAATGAACCCATTGACCAAAAACCTGATGCTAGCATTTGAACTAACATGTATACACAGTGGGCACCAAGGGGGGAATCCTATACAATGATTGTGTTGAGGGTCAGGGGGCACAGATGCCATGTGTGCCAAGAATTGCCGCATCAAAGGAAGCATCACTTCGCTGTCCCAGCTGCCCTCAGTTAGCCATCAAGAAAATCGTGTGAAACACTCGGGAGCCAACAGTGGAACATTGATGTTTGGATTTTCAGCTGGTAATGTTTGCTGTCAAGCTGTCTGTATTCAATAAACTGTTACTAATTCAGACAAAATATGACACTCCAGAGCTGCAGAGTCGCAGCCAACGACTGTGAGAAAGAGATACAGGGCAGCTCCCTTTCCCTCCGCAGCCTGTCTTCACGTGGGTTTTTAGAAAGCAAAGGGAAGGGAACGAGGGAAGAATCTGCCCCTATCTGTAGCCACCCTCATCCTTGTGGCTGTCTCTATTGAAGGACGACGCAGGGATTCACATGCAAGCTTAGGGGAAAAGATACCATGCAGAATGTGTCGTTGAAAGTCGGAGCTGTGCTGTGGTTTGAACCCGGTGAGCTTCTTCCCCAGAGGCTCTTAAAAGCCAGAACCAGGCACAACAAGCCCTCCTGTGACTTAAAAACATTAATCACCCACTCAGCGGTTATCTACTCCAGAGGTATTCTAAACAGCAGGGAAGCCACCCAGGTTGGCTGATAGAGAAAGACTGGTACAGTCGCTTGCAGTGTCAGTCAGTGAGGCCTAATAAAGTTATTCAGATTATTTGATCATATTTCTAGTTTGCGATGTCAGTGTAACACTTTTTAAACTTTTTAAACAGCATTTTAAACTTAAAAAAACAACTCACATCCATTCACCAGCACACAGAGTGATGGCGTGGTGATGGCGTTCAACAGCTCATGAACACACACACCGTGGAGAAAAGCAGCTGAAGACAGGCAGAGAGCCATGTCATGACTGCTGGAAAAACATAGCATGATTTTTCCATCAAGGCAACACTTTAAAAGCCCTCATCATCGCACTTCTCCTTCTGACACTTTACAGTGACGGCAAATGTGCGAAAAGTCAAGTATTTGTACATGTCAGGAGAGACGAGTGCAAAATTGAAAACAAATCTCCGTTGAATTCATCTGTGTGGCAACACTCTTTCTCTCCGTTCGACACATCTTTGCAAGGGTGTGCATAGACAATGCAAACTCTGGAAACTCTTACTGCCTCTAGATACAGACGTCACAGTTGTTTGTTGGCGCAGTCTGTAGTGCACTTGAGCACTACTACAAGACATCATAGCTGAGGGAAAAGCTTATCTCACCAGAGGTACTGTATTTTTCTGCTGATGCACTTCTGGTTTCCTGGAGATAGAGAGATTCTGCTGATGCACTTTTCGTTTCCTTGATAAAAAAAAACAGCTTGTTTCATCTTTGTTATTTAAAAAAAAAGAAAAAAAGATGGTTTCTTTGGGGCACAGTAAAGAGAGAGGTGGATAGAAAATAATAATAACCACAGTGTGTAAATGAGTTTTCACAGATGGGGGAGGCTGTCCAGCTGGCAGATTGGAGGCATTGTTGGCCGTTCTGCGTGTTCAGGTCTTTGGACCTACAAGGCCTCTAAACCTGGAAACCTCTTCAAAGCCCTAAAACTGCCAAACCCCTCAGCACTCAAAGTCCAGCTCTCAATTTTGATTTAAGAGTCCTCTTCAGAACATAAAGAACATAGAAGTAGAGAAAGAAAGAATGAAAGAAAGAAAGAAAGAGGACCATAAGATGACTGACCTTGACAAAGAATGCTTTTATACCTCCTCAAAAGGAGGAGATACTAGGAGGAAACCCAACATACATAATCGGCCATTAAGAAATGTTGATCATCTTTGGATAGCCATTTAGGGTTTTACTGCAATCCAGTAATGACAAAGAGAAACCTCTTACTGTCTTACTGTAGCATACAGAAGGGTACAGATTTGAATTTTAAGGGCACAGTGAAAAAACGCTGTTTCTAACAGATGCAGGTCTTAATTTCTCAACTACCATTAATTCTACTTGGTGTTCCTGTGTTCCTCGACATGTTTTTGCACTCTTGAGTTGAGTAAAGAGAAAGGAAGGCCTACAGAGATAAGACCACACTACACAATGTTACATATTTTCTCAAGGAATTTCACCCATACTTCCAACAACCAAGAGGCAAACGTCCAAATCCACAACTAGGAGCAGCAACTGCAAGTGACGTGCAAGTGGACTGACACGCGCCGAGCCAGTGTTTATATCTAACCTGCTAGTAGCAGCGTGCACTGCACTCATTTCCTTAAAAAGACAGGACAGGGTTGTTAGTCTTGGCTCGGGGAGGCCTTCAAAGAGCTCATTTATCACTGCATCTGGAGAGGGGCCTATCTGATAACGCTGACGAGCCACACCCTGGGACATCTCATAGTCCTAACGCCAACCCCACTTGGTTCTTTTAATCCTCCTGCTCATTGTTTACCTGCGGCCCTTTGATGAAGCCCTACAGGTGTCACATCCTTCTACCCGTTTTTCTCCCTACCATCTCGTGCTATACACAGAAGAAAACAATTGTCTACAGTGTATTGGTTTAAAGTAATGAGATGAAACGTCTAGATGCATCTAAACCAGGGATACGTAG
Organism: Scophthalmus maximus; assembly: GCF_022379125.1. Classification (NCBI taxonomy): domain Eukaryota; kingdom Metazoa; phylum Chordata; class Actinopteri; order Pleuronectiformes; family Scophthalmidae; genus Scophthalmus; species Scophthalmus maximus. The sequence goes on along the minus strand of NC_061521.1, from coordinate 10,382,795 downwards.
ATAATATGGAAAATCCTGCGAAGAGATTAACATAATTGAAGGACAATGTCTATTACCGGAACATCAGAAGTCAGGGGTCATTCACCAAGCTTGCACTCACCCAGTTCTTGAGGGAGAGTATATTTAAAAGTGCCTCAGAGTGGGGGCTGAGAGACCCTCGAGATTTCTCAGCCTCTGTTTACCACACACAGACTGAGTGAGTGAAAGAGCACAGCATATCAAGGGGGTATTGGCCTGGCCCATCAGGTCAGTCCAAGTTCTTTAAACTGCCGCCAAACACAATGGCTACCACCAGGCCACAATGGCGGGGTTCAGACAACAAGCAAATCAAGCGGTCTGTACATAAAAGATTTATTGCATCCCGCAACAAAGGCCGCCCATGGAGCTCCCTGCGAGGACAACTCTAAGGCCTCCGATTGAGGTGAACTCCACTTGGTCACCCGGCTTTCTCTTGAGGGCCTCTCCGCCACCCAAAGGCCTCTACCATAAAAATTCTAAAGAAACTGGGGGAACTTTTTAGCAACCTCCCAAGCGGAAAACCTCTCCACTTCTTTTCATCGCAACTACAAACTAAAAAGGCAATTATTCCCTCTCTCCGAGGTCTCGGGTTTAAATGTTCCAGGCAGTGCTGGAGCTTAATTAAGCCGAGGAAATTTGAGTAACACCCCTTAATCGAGGCTGAAATCTTTTGTGCATCCTGCAAAGATCGTGACTGAGTATCATTTACATTTCATGCAGTGTTTATTGCCATGGCTCAGCAAGTGAATGCGGCTCATCAGGAGTGAGGTGTTTGTGCGTGAAAGTCAGACAGACAGTGGTTACAGGCAGTGTAGTTAGTCAGTCGGCAGTCTGTTACCTGAGGCAGCACAGGGCTCTGTGTGGTTGACGGTATTCGAGGTGGTGTTCTTCCTCTCATGTCGGTAGACAAGATGAAGTTTGTTGTGCTCTTCGTCATATTCCTCCCCCGCAGCATTTAAAAGAGGCTCCAAGAAATATTCACCATGTTGTGTGGTAAAAGTTCCAATCTAGAGCAAAAAAGAAAAAGAGATGAAATTGATTACCTCTGATAGGAACCATGCACTTGTGAGTGTGTGCATACTGTACTGTATTTGTGCCGGTTTAGGCAACAGATGGAGGCATAGTTTCATTTAAAGAGGCTGCGGTCTAATTGCAGTCATTCTGTTTTGCCCTTGAGCACCGGTGTGCACATTATTTCCATGCTTTTGAACAAGCTGTCTTTTGATGGCTGCACATGAAAAGAACATGCTGACTCAGAGAGGTCAGTGAATACCTATAACAGTTCACTGTCTGTCATTGTTAAAACTGAGAACATGAAAATCAAGGACAATTGTGGGACATTCAAAGTCTTTTATACATTTATTGATGCACAGTAAGCCATCATTACGCAGTAAGCCTCTTCACACTTTTATGCAGTAGCTGTTATTTCAGAGAGCTTGTTGCAACTGTGAAAACGCATTTCCACCCCACAGCCTGACACCGGGAGGAGTGACATCATCAAACATGGACAGAGCTGCTGACAGAGGAATGCTAATATTGATTTGGCAGCTCAGTCCCACACAAAGCTCCTTAGCTCACTTGGCCATGAGGCACAATGGTGTTTGTATGGTAATTTCATGTGCACACTTAAACAGGATATTGGACACTGGAATGTTATCTTTACGGCAGCATTATTCCATAACCCTCCCCACAAGTGATGGACATTTGCCAATGGAAAACATACAGATCGGAAATGGAAAACATGTACAAACTGCACCTTTCCTCTTCGCCTTTCAAAGAGTGATGGATTAGTTGGCTTGCACATACATCCCATACTTCCTCGAAAGTGCTACAGGCCTCGACTGCTGCATGTGTTCATTATGTTGCACGCAACATTAAAAAAGACCCCAGATCCTCAAACTAGAACACTGTCCTCCAATGCGCACCACTGAAGTCTGTTAATTTGTACAAGAAGACGAGGAGGTGGAACTAGTGCTTAACGGAGGAGTTTACAATGTTATGCATTCACCACCTACAGTCGAGTCGTGACTAATAAGAACAAATCAGGAAGCAAATGCGAGAATGCAGGTGACTGCATCATCGTTTCCAATATCTCAGCTTTAGCCTATCCCTACTAAAACGCAGTGCCGATCCAAATGCGACAACCAGCTTTTTCCAAAGTTCTCTGTATTACATTACATTACAGTTTAGGCGCTAAAAAACTCCGGAATAGTGCAGACGGCAGGTGTAAACGTAGCAACAGTGATATGTTCTAAAATGAAGATGCAGTAGTGTGGATGTAGCCTGAAACTCTCCCTTTGAATTAATTTCATATCTCTGGAACGTGTGAGGAAACTGGTCAACCGCCCAAAGGACACTAATAAGTCCATTTTGTTGGCCAACATTTACTGGCATTTCCTACTTGGCTTTTGACCTCACGAAAATTATGTTTTAATTAATATTGGAAATGATCCAATGTAAATAGCATTTGCCTCCTTTGTATCACTGACAATGATAAATCCAGTCATAAGAAACATTTTGTTCGTAAAGACAACAACATTGTGGTTTGAGCTTCAAAGTTAATTACTGACCTTTGGAAAAAACAGTCGTTGAATGAGATTGCCCAACTTTCATGGAATTGAAGATGTTAAACTTCAAACTCCTTGTCGGTTTTAGATTAACATTGTCTTAAAAAATTAAATTCTATTGAGATTTGAAAGTTTTGTCCAATTACTCCTGCAGCATGAAGATTACTTTTCAATGAAAAATGAGAATGCCGCGGCCTCGCTACAACTACTGTTGAAGTGATCTAAACACAATGAATGACTTATACAGTACGACAACTGGTAGATGTTTACCTGTATCTTGTAAATCACTATCTATGGTCAGTTAACTTTGATTGGATAGTTATGGCGGAGCCTTTCTAAAGTTCTCATGGGGTATTAACAGAAGGCTGAACAGACAAATGCTCTGCTTCAGTCCATGAAGGGGGCAGAGTTTCAGGGTTTCCCAGCATTAGCTCAGCAGCAAATCTGGCAAACGTTTCAACAGACACAATTGTTGCTGTTCAGCAGTGGGTGCTGAACTGGACCTTACAAGAGAGAGACTCCTATTTGGAGCAAGGTCACACTCATGATATGGATGGCATGACCGTTGGTCCACATTTGTTTTAGTAAATCCCACAAAGACCGGTGGGTGCTGCTGAGTCATCTGCGAGTATAATATACAGTTGCAGTCAATCTCTAAAGTTAAATAGGACATAAAGGTGTCATTGGCCTGATCTTTGCACAGAGGTACCGTACATCACTTGGTGCTGGGATGAAGATGGCCTCATTTCCCAGGACAAAGTGCCTCAACACACATCTTCTATTATGTGAGTGGACTGAGAGAGTGAGCTTTCTTCAGGAACTAACATTTCCCACAGTGTGAGCGATCCTTAAGTCCCCCCCGTACCTTCATTGGCAGTTGTCTCCTCTTAACAGCGTTTCCCCTTTTTTTTTCTGCCTGTCACAGCTCACTTTGAAAAGGCCAAAAGCTCCTCAACCCCGCCCCCACGATTTCCCCCTGGGGGTTGGCTTTGAGCGACTCTGGACGAAAGGGGAACCTGCTTTTTTCAGAATGACCCCTTTGTTTTAGGGCTTAATTGTTCCTTAATGACCTCACCCCAACAAAATGTGCCTGGCCATTAAGCCCCAGTGATGGGATACGGACACATTTATGACCCAATAGCCTACGGTGCCGTCTCCATTGTCCTGTCATTCTCAGTGAGTGATGATGCGGATAAGCAACAAAGATTGCTTGCAAATGGATGCAAACATGTTTGGATAAGCGAGTCATACATCAAAGTTGGGCAGAGGGGCAATTAAAAGCTTATTACCCTGATAACGCCACCATAGCCTGTGTCTTAAATCGCTGTGCAATCATGCCAAAACAATTGGGACGGTCTCAAAAGCCATACTAAAATGGCACTTTGTCCCAAATTGGAGATAATTCACAATCATTTTTTATCATCATGTCATGTTTCAAAAGTAGTACAATCACCACATGCCTTCTGAACGTACGTACTAGTCCAAAAAGCCTCAAAGCAAAGCTGACACATTCTGTGACATGCTATCCTGGTACTGTACACAGTGCACCCGTCTAAAATAAGGATTATGTCACTGATAGCGCTTATGACAGGGAGGGGAGCCTCCGGAGCTCTGGTCATCCTGTCTGTGTCGCAGTGTCCAGTCAAACACCCCCACCGGGCAGAGTGCACCGGAATCCAGCTGGCGCGACCAAGGTCAAACCCCTGCCCCCGGACCAGTAACCTCGTGTGACCCATGAAGTCATCACCTTCAACACTTATCGGATCCCCAAACACAGGAGTCGAGTCAGCAAATGAAATTGGCCCCCGGACATCGGGATGCCCGTAGAGTATAACGGGGCTGTAAACTCATTATTAGCCAATAACTCCATTACGGCCCCATAAGATCGACAAGATGTGATAGACAGCAGTCAAGTGGCAGAGACAGCTGCTTCCGACTGAATGATCATGTCTGCCACTGCAACTACTGATCACCTCTGTTGACGGCTGATCACCTTTTCCACAAGTGTATTACTTACTATGAAAAACTAAAAAACTACGGGAAAAAAACTCCCATCATTAAGTTCCCAGAACCCAAACCTGAAATTTAGAACCTCAAAATACAAATATATACAGATGTATCAAATGTACAATGATATAAAACTTGTCTCCCTCTCTCTAACGCTGCACCGGCAGCATCATCCCGCAGGCTGCGAGATGATGCTGCTGCTGCCTCCTCCTCGGTGACATCAGTCCGGGGACACTTGCTCCATTTACACTCGGGGTCGTGGGGGAGGGGGGGAGCGGGGGGGTTGGAAAAGTTGAAGAGCCAATACTCACGAGGCCAGTGCACAGGCTGAAGACGGCGGGGTGCTCGCCCCGGGCGTTGACGTGTCCGCGGAAGAAGCAGTGGCGCATGTCGCCCGGCTCGCGGACATCGGAGTCCGCGCCGTCGCTCCGCCGCGCGCCCAGGTGCGTCACCGCGTACGCGGGGGCGATGAAGCCGGAGTCCGCGGTCAGGTTGAGGTGGAAGCGTTGCCCGAACGCGTCCAGCCTGTAGTGGACCCGCAGGTCCGACGGCCCATCGCCGCCGCGCGGGCTCCTCCGTCTCCTGCGGTAGTGCAAAGTGTGCGGGAAGGACTCCCCGAAGTCATTCACGCGCAGCGGGCTGATGATTTCGTACGATGACAGCTGCTTGATGAAGCTTTCTGCAGAGGGGGGGGGGAGACGAAGTCAAGAGAAAGTTGCGCTCCGCAGACAAAGCGGCGTGAAAGCTGCAGCAAACCGACAAACCGCACATTACACCAGGCATCTCTGTCTCCAACACCTCCAGCCGCGCGCGCGCGCGCACACACAGACACACACACGCACACACAGACACACACACACACAGACAGAACCGGAGCAGGACGCTACCTTGTTTCGGATGCAATCGGTGTTGCAAAGTGTCGCGCACAAGTGCTGACAGCTGACACGTTAGTCCAACCAGCCAGATTGCAAACTGCATGATTCCCTCCGCGCGGAAGCGCAGGCTGTCGTGTCCAAGGCGGGTACCCTCTGTGTGTCCGGAGCGGCTGCCCTGCTCCCCCTGCTCCCTTCCCCCGGCTTGTCAGCAGCAACAAGTCGTGGGATCCGCGGAGGCTCTGCGCAGCGCAAGTCTCGCAGGGTGCACTGGCCTCATCGCATTGGCAAACTTGCATCCATCGCCCTCTATAAACTACAAACTATTTGTGACACATTCATCCCCCTGACGAGACAGGAAGAGAAAGAAAAAAGCCCCGCTGCCTGATGTAAACTGCAGTCTATACTGAACGGAGGGATCTGTGCCAAGTACGCTTTCCCTTGGCCATCCATAGAACACCCCGTGCACCCTAAGCACTCACCAGCTCCGAAGCAACGCCCCTATGGTGCCGAGCCAATGGAGAGTGCGCCTCGACCACCACGCATGGGGCAGGCTGGAGTGCTGCAGAGCTGGAGGAAGCCTTGGATTCGGCAGCAGTGTCAGAGCAACGAAAATCATCTGGAGCTCAGGTTTGTCCTTGGCAGTGGTTCGTCTATTGCAAATGTAAAATGTGAATGTCCTACCATCAAATGACAATGACCCTATTCCATTTTAGTCTGAGTTCTCCTACGAGAAAAAAAAGACAAAACAAAAAACTTATCATGACATTATTCCTGGGGCTTGTGGCGCATCCGAGGTGGTGTTCATATTTGATTTGGGTTTTAGAGCTAGGTGGATCCATCGGCCAGGCGCCCGGGCCTATATCGACTGCATGGATCAATTGATCAGCCGATATTGGCAGCATTTCCGCAGCCGTTGATGAACACCATTTCACATGAGGCTTTTCATCCAAAATAAGTTTTAGACAGCAGAGATCACAATTAGAAAAAGTTCAAATGACAACGTTACAAGAGGACATTGGTGAGTTTGATGGATCCGGACAGATCCAGTACGATGAGGCAAGTACCCGCGCTGGCACACTTAGTCGTGTTTTTATGATGTCATTTGTGTTTAACTTGGTTAAAATCGCCTACAGCCACTTCTACGATGGAAGCAGATTTGTCTTGGAAAATGCAAAGTAAACCCCATGCACATGGTTCAGTTAATTCATAGAAACCCGTGATGTATAGTGGGACAGAGGCTCGCCCAGATGTGCCGACATCACTTCATCTCCTCTACATGTGGTTACTTTTTTTGCAGTTATGAGTAGCGTGGCGCGCGGGATTACAATCTGAAATCTCTAGGTTTTTGTTTGATGGTGAAATCAGAAATCCGCTGGTTGTTGAGAGTTTGTGAACCATTTCGCTGTTTGTTAAATCATAAATGTCTCGATTTTCTGCTTCTACAGAATGTGTAACCAAAGTAGAGTGTAAGAAAACAAATATACCTTTTCAATGACAAATATGTAATGAGTTAGATATGATTTTTTTCTTCCACGACATTGTTGCTGACAGTGTCCCACCCAGTGCACTGCTTGGTTTTTAAGGGATCCTTGTTGGTTTATGATAAAAACGGTATATCAAATGGCATATCAGACTTAACTCTCAGTATTGACCGAAAACAATCTACTTCCAAAAGAGCGATAATTGACTTTATGTAACACCCCCATCAGCTTTTATTGGAACTGTGAGAGGTCTTGTTTCATGTCAGTGTGTCTGTCTGAATATAGAGTTAAATATAGTGAAGTTTCATTATAATGAGATTCATAAAGAAAGGATTGTTATTAAGGGGTTGGTGTATTAGACTGTACTGTATGCAGTCACTGTGCAGATGTACCTAATAGGCAGGGAACTCCGTGTGCAGACGCCTCTCAGGACTGACTACACAGATAAGGACTAGTGAGTCAGAACTTAACATCAAATATTTACAAAAAATAACTGTAAAGAGAACAAAATACTTTAAATCTCTCTAGGCCTGTTTGTGTAATGTATCCACTATATAGGATGTCATTATAACTCGTGGGAAAATATTCGCCACTGAATGGCCAAAATAATTACCACAGAGGGCATTATCAGCCATTCCTCACTGTCATGTGTTGGAGGAAGTGGACTTCCCTGGCCACGATGTGGTCAGCTTCTCGTTAATCATTCGGGCACGTAAGGTCTTACACAAAGTTGATGGACGTGTGAAAAGGAGTCTTGTTCTTCACGTCCTTTGAAGGCTAATGTCACAGCATTGTGAGTGATTAGACTCGGTGGGCTCACCGGAAACACTTTTGGATCCCGTAAGCTCCTTCTTTGGCGCAAAACATCTCGCCTCCGAGTCACGGCTATTACTTTTTAAAAGTCTCTCTCTCACTCCTCTCCTTCTCTTCCTCCCTCTCCCTCCCTTTCCCCGAACTCAGTGGTTTCATTGACGCATTTCAGCTACATTCAGTGTGGGGCAGTGGTAGAACAACCTCTGGTTTACCACGTACATTTCTATAGTGTTATCGAAAATATGCTCAGAGCAACAATTATTCAGAAAAAATAATTGAACATCTTACACACATAGTTATCTGATGGATGAATTCTTATGTAGAGACATCAGTGTATCCTCTTCATGATCAACCATGGGTATGTATCTACATTTAACGTAGACGTAGATGTAAAAAAAAAAAATGGAGCATCTGCTGTGATGAATCCTCCTGAAGTGAACTTGAATTGAAGCAACCAAAAGAAAAGAGAGAATATATGAAAAGCACATCTGGAAACTGTAAAAACCGATAAAACAACAAGATTCGCATATTCTCCTTTCTTATAGTCGACAACACACGTAAAATAAAAGGACAGAACTCATTTGAATACACTGTAGGCTCAGTGGTCAAGTCAGGCCGGCTGAGCTGTGTCTGCATTTCATAGCTCCTGCGATGAAGTTATTGTTATTTTGAGCAAAAATCTCCCCACTGTAACCTGTCTGATGCCTCCCTGATGTGTTATTCATTCAGTCTCCAGCCCTACTGTGAGGCTATTCATTCTACTAAACCCCTGTCGCTGCTCTTTCATCATTAAGATCGACGAGTGAGCACGTTCAAAAGGAGCTGAATTTGGCATAAAAAATAAACGGTTGTGAATTTCTTTTTTATGGCTTACAGAAGTTACATGTTTATAAGGAAATAAACCCAGTTCTGCAACGTTTGTAATATAATCAGTCCAAAACAAGGATAGACTGCGGAGTTTATTAATGTTTGATCTGACAAATGAATCACAATGTAAATTTAAAAGAATTAACTTTTTGGGGGTGAAAATAATGATGAGCGCCAGATGTGCAGCTCTCTCAGACTATAAGAACCACCGCTGGGAGATGTGCTGCCTGGCACACAGGTTCCGAGGCCTCCAGCCATCACTTTAACTTCACTTCGCCCGCTCAGCCACTACTAACTAGCTTTTATCACCTACAGCACATTTTAAAGTTAGCTAAATGATCGCACTGGATAGCTCATTCAGGGTGAGTGCGGCTACCCACAGGCTCATTAATGCTCCACAGATGCCACGGTTAATGGAAGAAACATCCTCAATTTCTGCCAGATGTACAGAGCGTGGTCTCTGCACACGAGTCAGTTTCTGCCCCGAGGCCTCTATACGTACATAGTAGAAATCGCCGAACTTGGAGCGCGCACCCACTGCAAGATGCCCGATCCGTCTCGTTCGTAAGGAATAACGATCATAAAGAGCGCCGTTTTCCATTGGTCCCCGTCAAGCCAGCGACACCTCCGTTTCTTAAAATGTCCCGACCGAAACACAGCAGAGAGTTTTGCCCTGGGTAGCCCCTAATTGTGCACATGCTGAGATCATTGCTTCACAGATCAAATGACAATGTCGTAGGGTTTGTTGGTTTCCACATGTTAACTGTCTCATTGTCTTAAACAAGCAGTGATATATGCAGGACTGGCTCTCTTCCTCGCTCGACCTTTGCCCACAGTTGACCCCGTGGGGTCAGTGTAAAAGGGCGCATGAGGTTTGAGGGACTAATGACAGAGGACATGGCTCTTTCCCAGTTATAAGCTGCACGGCAACATCAAACTAATTAACATATAAAAGACAATACGATTTTAAGGTCCATTTAGTCAGAGCACATCTGAAAAGATTCCAGATAAAAGTGTCTAGGTGTAAATGCATGTCTGTTTTACTTGCTTACACGTTTTCAGAATAAACGGCGGGCTTGGAAAGAGTTGTACTAGGACGTCTCTAGCCATCGGTGCATGTGAAAAATATGGCCGGGGGTCCGTCCCCTTATGGGAGCAATCAATTGTGGTGAACCAGACATCAGTGGAAAACATGCATCGAGCATGATACGTTTGATTTTATGGTTTCTGATGGTTCGTGGTGCTGACCATAAAATATGAAATGACATATCGACCCTCATTCTCCTTGATAATGTTTTTTTCATTAGACACAATGTGGCTTATATTTTGTAAATCTTTCCCCATTTGCTGTACAGGCCTTGCACCATAAATCCATTTGTTGGGTCATTTTTGTACTTGTTCTTTCATTTATTCAATGTTTTGTTTTGACCCTGATTTATGCCATAACAGTGATGTATTGCTGTTCCCCCATTTAACTTAAAATCATCTCTCTTTGCTTTTTTTTTAATGGATTCAGGAAGATACATGCAAGGAAATATACAATATGACTTGACCGAGGAATTAAAGAAGGCGGCTGACCCTTTGAATACAACTGAAACAAAAATAAAATGTCTGGAGATATGTGGAGATTCCGGCCAGATGCGTTTGGTGCTCTCCAAAAATGGCCATAAAAAAGCACACTTATTGCCTACTGTACACTCTAACTAAGTTAGAGCAGTTGAAGCTCTTCCACGGACATGTCAGGTGATTTATCATCCTGGGTTTGACCCCCCCCCCCCCCCCCCCCCCCCCCCCCGCACCCCTTCTGTTTTACCCCAGACTTGAGCAAAGCACAGGCCTGAGCGCTCACACCGCTCCAGAGCTGCTCTCCCTCTCATGGTTCAATGGGTTTGAACTCCCCAGTCATAACAGTGATCTATACCTCCTGATATACATCAGGGCCTTGTCTTTACCAGCCACTCCTTGCAGTGTTGCAACCTCTGCTTTCGTTGGCGCATACTTGCACGTCAAAGAGGTCTCCCGCGCACAGATTGTAATATGACCACAAAGGAGGGCTCCTCACGGGAGGGTTCACCGAAGACCGGCATACATCAGTGCACATCGTTGACGATCATGACAATCCACAGGGCTACTCTACGGCTCTACATGGCAAACATCGCGTTGCAACGAGAGGAATGCCTGTATTGAACTCTTCATGTTATACTATGATCTGCATGGAGGAGGATAAATGAAGTCACTGGTGTGCAGATAGCAGGTTACTGTGTCACCGAAGGAGTTACCATAACAAAGTGGTCACACCTCCCCTTTCAGTCCGAGCTCTGCTCCCCCCCTCCCCCCCCTCTGACCGTTCAGGTGGTTCTCATGGTGCAGTGATCAAGGAGCTCGGCCACCTGAGACTTGTGTTTGCTTGCACTGCAGATTAAGCTCCCCCCCCCCAAAAAAGAGGTTTCCACCCCCCATTGCCACAACGAAGCTTCATAAGCCCCTGAATTCCAAGTGCCCTTTAAACACAGTGGTCTGTCAACCTCTTTCCTGCTCCCATTGAGTGAGGCATTGTCTGGCCCCGCAGCCAGCTGTAAAACAATGCCGAAGCAGCACTCTCTCACCACTCTCCTTCATCTTATTGATGATTCATCATATTATGGCAAAATAATAAGAAAAAAGTTGGACGGAAAACAAAAAAGATTCCAGTTTGCTGAAATAAATGAAACAATGCGGTTTTCAATTTCCCATTGTGACGGGCGTGGCGAGGAGTGTTGTGTAAATAAATGGCGAGATCCTGCTGCTTGATCCTGTATTTGGACGTCCTCTTCTTCATGGCAGGGCCCGTGTTTATCTACGAACTGCTGAGGTCATTACATCACTGGAAAAAGCAGGGACGCTTAGTACACGTCGAATAATCTGTGTCTCTTTACAGTACAGAACACCGAATTTTGAGCACCACGGAAATTCAATGATAATTAACTCACTAGGTTCCCAAAAGACTTAACTCAAGGACTAGTGGATAATATTATGTAAGAGGACTGTACCAATCTGTGAGGGGAAAATAGCACATCTTCTCCAACAGATGGGTAGAACAGACTCTACTAAATATAAAGTAGAAAATATCTAATCTCTGACGAGCAAACTGTACAATTTGAAATGCTTGATAGTCGTTAGTTTTGTGTCAGTCAGATTTTTTTTTAGACTTGACTCATTAAAAACATGCACAGTTTGTCGGGGTTTTTTATATCTTGGAACAAATTATACAGTGTTTTAATAACATGGCATCTTGATGCAACTTATCATTAACTGGTCCCGGACTCCCTAGTTCAGTTAGTTCCTGTTGGTAATGACTCAGTGTTGTGTACCAAGTCCTTTTTGTTCATATCACTTTGTGTTTCCACGGTTTGGAAATAACAGCTCACATACCGTGGTGCTGAATGGCATCATTTTTGTTCTGTATCTTGTTTTTGTAAGCTTTTTACCGTAATGTGAGCTCTGTCGGTCACTACATAGGTTTAACTTGCCTCTGTTTTCCAGACCGGGGACTGTATACTTTTCCATTGGTAATAATAATTATAGTTTTTAGGAATGGTGAAGGGGCGTTAAAGGGAAAGGACTGGTGTCATAAAGACCAAATTTAATGTGTCACACGATGGGTGTCAGTTACTCTAAAATGGGCCGACAAATCATACAGTCGAGCGACGTGAGCTCATGTTTAATGCTGAAATTGACTTTAAAAAGATCAGACACCGGGGGGGGGGGGGGGGGGGGGGGGGGGGGGATTATGAACTGTAATAAGACATCACACTACACAGAGTGCACAATGATCCAAACAGAAGCTATGTGAGCGTTGCATACCCAGGACGTATCCACCGTGACTCCGCTCACAACACGATTCCTGCTCCACAAGTCACGTGACCTGGTCTCCGAGTGATTGGGTTTCACCGAGAAGTGTATTATCTTTCTGCAGTTGTCTGCAGGCAATCGTGCATCCAGCCTCACGACAGAATTAGTGGGTGCTGATTTCTACTGACATTTTTCTCACATTCCTCACCAGAAAGTGTGGAGCAACGCTTTTTGTCCTCTCCAGCAAGTGGAAATAGGTTGAAGAGAAGGTTTCGGCGTAGGACTCCTCACTTAAAACACTTCATCGTCAAATGCCCGAGCACTTACAGCATGACAGACGTCAATCTGCAACCGCATATGTCTCCATACAATAACTGAACGCCACACAACTCAAAGTATGACCAGAGGGCAAAATGCTGACCATTTCACTTTGCCAAGCCTGGCATTTTCCCGTGTCACATTGTGGACTAATCCAGTAGTGATAAGTGGCAGAGGCCATGCCAGAGACAGCTGCCTAGTGTTTGGGTTATTAACAGCTGTGAACTTTAAATGGGCAATGACTCATGAGATCTGACGACAGTCCAGTAGGAGGTTCTTGGATCTTTCTTTTACTCCACTTATAGAACACACAGATTATCCTGGAGACAGAGCCACGTGCGTGAGGTCATAGGTAAAGATGGCTCTGGTTTGAGCTCTTTTTTAGCTGTTCGCTTATTAAGTGCTATTACTGACCAGCGTTGGGCGTCAGCACATAACTTAAAAGTGTATGACATATGCGATGTCTTTGTTTTGTTCTAGAAACGAGAAGTGTAAGGTTACAATATGAATCACAGTTACACTCTGGCATTTTGGGGGTTGACTTATTTGCTTAGGAGTTTTTAAGGAAGTTTCACATCAGTTTTATGTTCAATGTTCAGTGGACAGACTTATTGAGACATGTCAGCCCGGGGCAGTCGCTGCAGGTGTGGACGGGCAGTATAATCTTCCACCAACAACAAGGTTACCTTAAGGCTACCTAAAATTATCAAAAGGTAAGTCTGTCTACAATCTTTTGTTCAGACCGTGGTAAACGCTGTTGATCGTCAGTAAATGTCTAAATTGGCTGTTTGTTAAAGCGCAATGTCTCCATTTTATTAGTATGCGTGTTGAATATGTCAAACCCTTTTTTCAATTAATAATGAGTAATTGAGTGTATTTTTTAAATAACATACCAAACAATGTGGTATCATTTTCTAAATGCATGTCAATGTACATAGTATAATGATTTTGTTGGATTTCTTTTTTAACAAATCCATGGTCATGAGCTGTATTAAAGGACCACATCAGTGGTTTTTGCATGTTTAATCCATTTACTTGTTATATCACGGCAAAGAAATCCTGCTGCTGTTCTAGGAATTTGAATGTGTTCCCATTCCTTATTGTGCAATATCGACATTTTCTAGAAAAGTTATTTCTACAGCAATGTGACTTTAAAAGATCTTCTCTTGGAATAACAATGCAATAACTGTTTTTCCCCAACATATAGGTCACACTTGCCTTGCCTTTTGTCTCTCAGACTAATATTCAAACATGCTAGCGCCTTCTCTCACAACCTCGCATTTTACTTTCCTTAAGGTTAACAGGTGATGTTTGGATATATTAGAGATCAAGGGAATATTATTCCACTGCTTTTGCTTCCTACTTGAGGGCTTCATGCCTGAGATGACATCTTTTCTTAATTTACACCCACACACACCCTGTTCCCCGTCCTTTTAGCACTCACATGAGATTTGCCATCAACTATGGTGAGGGTCAGTTTTCACACCAGCTCTTAAGTTTCCATACGCAGTATGCCCACACTTTTTAATAAAATGGACCTTAGATTTGTCCAAACGTGTTCAAATATGTAATGTGAATTACTCATGGACCAGTTATATTTCCATGCTTTTGAAAAGAGAAGGGGAAATTGGATAATGAAATGATAGATCACCAAGGACCACAGGCAGGGCAACTGCCGCACTATTTGTGACCAACAACCAAAATAACGGTGAGGTCACATATTGGAAATGCTGTAGACAACACCACCCAGTGAGAGTTCTGTACGATGCCCAGGAGATGAACGTCACTGGAGAGAATCTGTAACTAGTTTATAAGCAGTCACTGTAATGCTCCTTTCATACACTCAGAACATTGTGGTTCATCCACATTACGCTGAATGCTGATTCTTTAAGTCATTTCCCTCTAGGTCAGGTAACCCCACCCTCATGATTGTTGCATTAAAAAAACAAAGGCTTCTAACCTTTTTACAATCCTTTCCCTTTTCAATTTAATTTTGTTTGAAAGCCATAGCCAAGAGCAGGGTAGTATCTTCATCACTGTGTGTGTGTGTGTGTGTGTGTGTGTGTGTGTGTGTGTGTGTGTGTGTAAAATAACAAAAAAAATGCATGAACTGATTTTCACAAAATATTGGTAGGAATATTACTTATCTTAAGATGATGAACTTTTGGAGCTGATCAGTCATGGGGGGGGGGGGGCGGGACACACAGATATCCATGTCCCTGAAGATGCATGATCCCACCTCCAATCCTTGACACCACTGACCTTTTAGTTTCCTGTGAAAGTGCACCCACGGGTACACATTTCAGAAATAATACGACCACCATTTTGCATCCCGGTTTGACTCTGACTTCATAGGAGAAAACAACAGAGACAGACAACTGACAGGTGAGTTCATGAACTGCTCATTCTAATATTTAGTCTTTAAATAACTATCTATTTGCTTACTTAAAGTAAGTCAAAATGAAAATTGGGCGTGGGACGGATAGTGTCATCCTAAGTGAAACAGATTTTTTGTTAATTAATAGTTTGTCTATCTTTTAATAAACTGTACATCAATGCAGTTTTCCGAAGCCAAAGGGGCCAGATTCCGTGTGTCAAAGGTTTAAAGTAGTCTATTGTAAATATTGTGTAAATTCAAATATCATTCACTGAACACAATTTTGGAATTTGTAGAAATCCTTCTTTTGTTTGGCTGCGGCTCTTGGTGACCAAGATTTTTATCCACTATTTGTCCCTGTACATTACTGAAGGTATGCTGCTGGTGAACAGCACCATCACTCTGCCTGCTGCAGTCTGCAGTACCACGGCACCACTGTCAAACTCATCAGCAGCAATGACCCTGGGTCAGACTCCAGAAGAACATAAGGCTGAACTGTGTGTAATGCGAGTCCCATCTGCTCAGTGTGTGCAGCAATCTGGTCTCCTAACAAATCAGAAGTTTTGATTTAGAATAGAATGAAATGGAAAATGTTTCAAATGGTAATAAATAAAGATTGGTTGGATTGGAGGCAGATGTGTGATGCAGCCATTCCCTGGACAACAGCTGTGTCTTTGCAGTCTGAAGATGGTCCTCCTCACCAACCGGATCTTCTGCACTAACAGACGGTAATAACGTCAATTGATCGTGAATGTGAGCGCTCATAACAAAACTCAGAAGTCAGAAGTTTGTAAACTAGTGAAGCCAAAATAGAATATGTAATGTAACCTGTAATTATACTTCTCCAAACCGATCAGAGCTCACTGATGCGCCTCAGAGTCCAATGGTAATGATCTCTAATCAAAATGAAAACAATGCAAACCATGATGAAGAGGGGTTTGTACTTTTGTCACTTTCTGCACCTTAACTTAAAATATATGACAAGAATTCAAGTTCAAGGGGGTCAAGTGGATATAGAATACAGAATTAAGTAACTGCAGCAAAAAAACAACAACCATATCTATAATGTATATTAATATGTTATTTTTACTTGGACTAATTTTAAAGAATTACAATTTCAAAAGCATGAATAACTCAATGCCACCACTTCAGAAGTCAAATCACATAGCTAAAATGTTACTGAACTTTTTTTTTGCCTTGAAATCTTGAATTTTCTCACCCTTCTTTCTATCTATTACATTGCCTTTGATGAAAGTCACCTCCTGTGAACTACATGAACGTACGCCTGTACATGACAGAGACAGAGACAAATGGACGCTATAAAAAAGGCGGCCCTAATAACGTTGAATAAAAAGTGTGAAGCATTTTTTTGATAAAGGAATTTTTTTATTGTGATTTCTGACTTCTGACTTCTGGTCAGATCACATGCCACCAGAGATGTGCACATGATTTTTTGATGGGGGAGTTTAACTTCTGCACATTTACTCCAGCTGAAGGTGCTTTTACTTTCTAAAACAAAATAATGTATGGCTGTATTACAAAAAATATCAACTCCTAAAGTGACGAAAACAGCTTGCAAGAGAAATTGAAGTATATTCTCCTTAGCGTTTTCAGAAGCTCTATTAAATAGTCAGGATTAATGGAGCGCACCAGTCGTACATGAGGCATTGCAGGTCATTTGCAGGCTTAAACAGTGTCAGTCAGTCTAAAGCAGGGCTCATCCTTTTACACACCCACTGAGCTCACTGCTATTCTACAATCTCACAAAGGATCCCTGTGCTTTTCGCCTCATTTCATTCCCTTACAGCAGGATTAGGGCCTTGTAGCACAAAGGTGTGGTACACACACATACACACACCCTCAGTGAAGACCAAACAGTATGTTACAGCCAGTTTCTTTAACCTGCGGCCTTAATAAAATGTATGAAATAAACTTCTTGCGAGTAGAGAAGATTGATACCATCTGTTTGTTCAATATGTATCTACGGCCACCAGCTAATATCTTATTTTAGCAATAATGACTAGAAACAGCGGGGGCTGCTAACATGGCTTTTTTTTCAGTCTCCTCCTCTTACTTTTGTTGTGAGTATATTTTGACAAGGACACGCGCACACGCACACACACACACACACACACACACACACACACACACACACACACACACACACACACACACACACACACACACACACACACACACACACACACACACACACACACACACACACACGTGTGTGTTCACTCTGCTCGAGCTGACTCTGTTAAAGGAGGGTTTCAGTGTGCCAAGGCGTCCCTTGATGAAGACCTGGTTGTGGAGATGCCTGGAGATGGCAGCTCCCTGAGGGCCCAGGGAACGTTCATTCAACCACAGATAACCTGGCTTCAGAGATACTAGGATGTCTAAAATTAGTGTTGCCAGAATGTTCCGCGATAAGAAAGCTTGAGATTTCACACTGCACACTGGGAGTCACTTTGCTCCAAATCCCGCTCCTGCCCTGGTGAGTACAGTGTTGGTGTCTGCGAGTGAGAAAAAGAATACAGTGTGAAACATACAGCGGAAAAGTATATAGTAAGTAATAGTTTTTGTAAAGCACAACAAGCCAACAATCTATGCTGTCCTCCATTTAAAAATAATAAAGATTTGTTGAATAACATATATATATATATATATATATATATGTATACAAAATATGGACATTTTCTTATTATTTCACAGATTTCTGTAGTAATACCAAGCCCCTACCATATGAAACTGGAACTGAAGCAAAATTTTCATTTTATTTTTGCATGCCTGCCTTTTGTCAAAATGTCTTCAGAGACACATGTCCTAACATTAATAGCTGATGTAACTATGTTTTCATTATTTAATTTTCTGGAGCAGCAAGTGTGGCGAGCAGGAATGTTGCAGTGGAAAAGGCTTTGCTACATCTGTATGTCAGGTGTAACTGAAATGGGAGACGAGCGTGTTTATTAGATTAGCACCACTGTGGCGGTAACATGATTAGAGAACTTTTTCTTTTGCCAATACCTGTGGCACAACAACAGCAATCAGTTTTCTACAACCTTTCGAATCAGAGGGTCAAAGACTGGATCTGGACCTTTTCTGCTTTCTGTTTCCTCACTCTAATTCTGAGACTACTTGCAGCCAGGAAATGGCTCCAACATTTGGTAATCGGCTGTCCACTCTCACATAATCTTGAGACATATGTAGACAACCAGTCTCTTTAGCTTATTTAATCATGTTATCTGTGTGTGTGCTTGTTTGTTTTTGCATGTGTGTGTGCGTGCTGTCTCTGTGCGGTACAGATGTAAATGATTTACGTTTGGTGCAACAAAGTCAAATCTGACGCCAGATTACTGTTTGAAGCTACCACCTAATGCGCAACTTCAAAAGATCCTGTATCCCCAAATCTAATCTTGATTAAATACAACCACAATGAAGACCTCAACTCTCCACGCATTAATTTAGAGGTCCAGTTTATCAAGTAGTCCTGTGATTGGATAACATTTATAATTTGGCATGAACAAAACAGATATGAACATGAAACATGCTTATGTGCAAGAGGAAGTAGATGCACAGTTTGTTAATAGGAACCATTTGTCCCTTTTATCGAACAAACTTTTCAGATAACAAATACCAAATTCAAAACAGACAATAGGAATTGAAATATTTTATGATGACACACTGTCCTGCTGTATGCATGAGCAGTGACCTTTGGCCGTTCATGACATCATAGCCACCTCCATCCACTCTCCAACCAAAAGGAAAAAAAAACCCTCACTGGCCTGTTTCAAATCCAAAAACTGTGTAAATCCTGCGACGTAAGTCCATGAAGCAGTCCTGAGAGGAGGATAGTGTTTGGAGGATTAGCCCCAGCCCAGGTGGTCTTCATTTAGCCCACTACCCCCACCAGGGGCCTGTGAGCTGTTGCAAGAGCTCTGCACGTGGTCGTCACAGCTCCCACCCGCTTCTGATCGCTCATCCATCCATCCATCTTAGCTATTTCTTGAATAAATATATATACAAGCACATTTCAACAGTATCAATAAAGTACTCATAAAACACTGTTGAATCTCTATTAAGCATGATAAGGTCCATGATGGATTGCGTCTCTCATCATGTTGCCTCTGTTTTGCAGCTGTGGTACCAAATTAGAATGAAGTAGACAAGCAAAGCATAAGTAGGAGCGTTGACCGTGCCGTGACTTTGCTTGAAAACGAACATGCTTGTATCTTTTGTTGGAGGTTAATGTAACCAGGTGTCCTGGGACATGAGTGTTATAGTTGAAAAAAAAAATAGAATTATAAGAGTAATAAGAGCAGGAGGAAAAGGACATTGTTTAGGACGGACATGACGACAGCCATGATGACAGTTATGACAATGATGAACTGAGAAGTGAAGAAAAAGACAAACTCGGGTCCAAAGTATTCAGGTATGTCCTCAACTATACATCTCCCCCAGCCCCTCAAATTAATGTTTCAGGTATTGTCCCTCTGCTAGATGGAGTCTGAAGTTGTGTAAACAGGTCTAAATGGCAGGGAAGCTGCTGAAGATCTGAGAGAAACTCTGATCAAAGGCACCTTTACATGCAGCCGGTGTCAGTGGTGTACGTCTGTGTGTGTGTGTGTGTGTGTGTGTGTGTGTGTGTGTCTGTGTGTGTGTGTGTGTGTCCCACAATGAGATGACAGACATAGATCTGTCTGGTGTGGTCGCTTCAGAGAGGCTCTGTTGCATTTCGACAGCCTCTGTTTGCACAACACAAGCTATGGAAAGCGTGCTCACCTGCACTCAGCCTCACACAACACCTCACGTCCGCCTGTAAAAAGCCAATCCATTGCCGACGTCTTCAAGAAACGAATCGGAAGGGATGTTAAGTGAACAAGTGGCATGTGAGTGATAGACAAATGTTCAGGTGAAATCTTTGTGAGTTAAAGACACCTTCGTCCTTGACACCTCTTGAGCAAACAAAGAATGGGAGAGAAAAGAAAGGAAGGGTGACGGAGAGAAAAGCCGAGGGGGTTGAGTTCAAGACAGCTTCCCTGCTCAGCGAGAGCGGCCTTTGAAAATCCCTTTAACAAAAAGGAATGGGCCAAAGTAAATGTCTTTCCAGGAAGTCCAAACTCTGGAGAGTTTTTGCCGATTATTGTTCGAGGTGACATTGCATGAGAGCTCCTTTGGCTGCGCTGCTTCCATGCAGTCCAATCCCGAGGTAAAGGGACCACCCATTAGCCCTCTCTGAAGAAATGCCCATTCAGTCTCGGTGCCTATTCACAGACCTGCCTGTCTCCCTGGGCTTGCTTCTGGCCAGGGATTGTGGCTGGGGATTGGGGGGAGTGGCAGGGTTCCTAAAAGCAGAGATGTGGGGAATGAAGTCTGGTTGCCGTGGGTTGCCGAAGGGCCAAAAGCAAGCCGGAGTCGAGGGGGTCTCCTGCTGAGGGAGAGCTGGGCTTTGATTCACCACTCAACTCCACAGCCGTGTCCCAGAACAATCAACAGCCATAACCCCAGGGGCCAGGCTTGGTGAGAGGAAAGGTTAGCAGTAGGGTGGGCGCATGTTGCGCACAGTGGTGACAGTGACAGTGACAATGACGGGGGGACAATGTGGCAGCAAGCAGCTGTGTGGGAGGTGACAGTGGGGTGAGGAGAGAGGTTGAGATTTGAGGGGGTCTGCTAACAGACGTCTTGGACTGGAGTGTTGGCGTGAAAGGAGGAGGCTTCATCGGTGGGCAAGCCTGCGTTTGTACAGTGAAGAACAGGGAGAACTGAAGAAAGTGTGAGTTACAATTCTGGAACATTTGTTGGGGTTTTTTAATTTCTTTTTTAGTTTGCACACTTTGGTAAAATGTGTGTGACTGCCAGACAACTCTATATGTCGACTTCTTGGACAATAGTAATTAGAAAACAACATCCATGTCTGACTTTGTGATTATCTGCTATATACGTGCTGTGGGGTTGAAGGGCAGCCTTGACACAGCCTTCATGGTTCCAACAGATGGGATCGGGCCCACCTGAGTTCAGCCTCACGTGTCTGCTTCATATTACTGTTCCCAGCATCTGACAATGTGGCTCACATTATGGGAAGCTGCACAGCACTGCGGTGAGATCGGAAATTGATTCAGATAGTGTGCATTGAAGGGAATGACCTAATTACTCTGCAATTCATCAGATGCCGCAACCTCCCCGAGAGCTGTTCACAAATAGACCCCCCCGACTGCTTTAGTGCATTTTATTGGGTGTCCCCAAAAATTGAATTTCCTTTGACAGATTAGCGGGCTTTGTGAGGTTTCTTTCCCCTCATTACCTTGCATGAAGCCGAATTAGCCTTTAGGTTTTTGTTGCAGCTGAGAGTGCAGTGGAACAAACCGTCTTCGAATCTGAACTCACTTTGCTGGTCAGTACACCGGGAACAGGTCCCAAGGTAGGAAAGCAAATTCCTAAATACATGTAGCAGATGATTGTGGATTTATACTGACTTCCACCTATAGCAGCAACTGTCCAGTTACAAGAAATCCTTGAAGCAGACAGTACACATGAATTTGGACAACTTCAATATCGACCATAATTGTGCCTGTCAGAGATAACTCAAAATTTGTCCCTTTTCTTGCAGATTTTCACTCTGCAGTAGAGATACTTCATTGTTCCAGAGATAAGTAAACAGCTTCTAATGATAACATTTTCTATGTAGCAATAGCAAGAACCTTCAAATAGGCCCTTTAATATTTTCTGAACTGCTATTGTAGCTAATGTTGCTGAGAGATGTTTAAAAGTCCTGATGTTAAACACACACCATTACACACACACCTACATGTATAGAATACATCATTGAAGTTCAATAGGAAAACTGTGTGGAAGTTGTAGGAGAAAAGTGTGCATCAAGTCAGAGATTTAAGAATGACACTGAGCTGCAGGGTCAGCAAGTGCGTGTGAAATCAGGTTTAGTGTCGCGTCTTGAATGCTACATGCCAACACAGCAGAAATACTTTGTTTTAAAATAGCCAGTCTCATCCCTAAATGAGACTCCCAACTCAGAACACCTCCCTCCTCCTTAAGTTTGATGGGGCCCAGAGAAGGAGCCCCCAGAATGCTGATAACTCACCCCACCATTCACCAGCACACTGGTTCATATTTTTGTGGAGGTCCATTGACTTTCTCCTTTTCAGTCTCCCTTTAATCCCTGGGTCTGTGTCCTCAGTGGCTCTCTACAGAGGGGCTATTATTCAGAGCCTTATTACTGCGCCCCTCGCGGCTTATCTCCTTCCTGGTGACAGTCTTTTCAAGCCTCTCCCTAATGACCTGGGGAAGCTCACATGCTCAACTTCCCAGGGCTGCGGGGCCCCGCTGATGTCAGAGGGGGTGGCCCCCATGCAGGGGCTCCTGGTTCGCCAAAGAAAAAGAGAGAGGCACGGAAAGGTCCCGCCACAGCCACCAACGCATCACACATTCAAACTTTCCATGAGTCCCCTACCTCCTTCTCCCCCTGGTGCAGGTGACAAACCCAAGCCCAGCGTGCAGGAGGACTCCTCCAAGGGACCAGGCCTCTAAAACTTGGCATTCTGATTAAAATGAGCTCATAAGCTCTCCTCGTCAAGGATGGTGTCAGATTCTGTTTGGACCCTGACACCACTATGTGGTACCTTTGTAATTTTGCTCTGTGTGATGACGGAATGAAATCAAAGATCACTGTGCCACACTAGGGTCACAGCAGCAGACATCAAGTAAAGTAAAAATCAAGTTAAAAGATCCAAACCTCATGTTGATATTCAACAGTGGTCTGCTGGCTGTGTTGCATTTTGTATTCATAAGCACTGATTAAAAGTCTGCTTTGGCCAACCATTCATCTTTGAGAAGACAAGTGAGGGCTTTGAATTGCATTTGTATGATTGAAAGCTTTTCTACTTATTCTATACAAGGTTTTTTTTTTCTCTCGTCCCAGTAAATCACAAGAATGTATCCCCAGATGGGACCTCTGTTTCCATTCAATTCTATAAGATTGCCTCCAACTCCCTCCAGTGTGTCCAAAACATTGCATTACAAATGTACAGCAATATGATGCATAGAGGCCGCTGAAGCATAGAAACCTCCAGCTGTTTGCAACCCAGCTTGCTCATTCACATGCGATTTCAAATCACATGAATCTGTTGGAATCAGTGAGGAGGAATGAACTCTCTTTTTAGGTGATTGTGAATGGACATGATGTCCTACTGGTGCACCTTCTAATTATCATCTCCATCTCCCTGCTTAACCCTGCAGTGTATTCAGAGGGGTTCGAAAAGGACATGGCTGTCCATTATTCTTTCGTCGGACCCCGTGAGCTGACGACAATTCGGTCATCAGAGCAGACACGCTCTTGTCTGCTGTTAATGGAGATCACGGGAAATGTGACACAGGTGTCTTCCTGCTTCCTCACATGGTATGCAGGCCTGTCACCCCGAGGCCCGGAGGAAACAACAGTCCTTAGTGTTTGTGTTTATGTCTCTGAATCATAAACTACTTAAGGCTTTGGGAAAACATGCAGAACTGGTCCAATTAAGGATGTAATGGCTTTAGTGAAGCTATTTACTGCACAAAAGGCTGGAGACATGCAGGGTAAGCCCCGGAGGACCTAACGTAGTCTTCTGCTGGGTTTTGTCATCTCCTTTTTCTCTTCCTTCCTACCTCAACATCTGGTCCATCTTTACAGCCGTGAAAAAATATGCTGCAGTACTGTACTATTAAGTGAGTGTAGTATTAGACCTTTGAATGAAACAGAGATTTCAAAAAAAAATAATACAAAAACTGGCCATCACTCTAACAAGTCCAACAGAGTAAAAAAAATCCAACATTTATTTTAGGCAAATTCCTGGTTTTATTTTGTAGAGAAAATTAAGCCAAACCAAACTGTTGTAAACATCAACCATGCAGTTTAAAGTCTGACTTCCTCGCTTAACTTTAGCCTATTGTGCTTATAATAGTTGTGCCGCACTTAACAATAGTTGCGACATTTCAACTTTCAGTTCATAGTACATGATATACAGTATGGGAGACATATTTTCACTAGCTGAAAACTTCCTGTCAGCAGAACCTGTGGAATCTGCAAAACTTTTTTTAAATGGAGCCACTGATGCCCTTTAACCCTTTGCTTTGAGTATTAATTGGTGCTTTTAGCCACACCATTAAACCAACGTTTACACACCTCAAAACACGGATCATCCCCTTCTCCATCAACAATGATACTGAGGGAGCAGAAGAACGAGCAGCTATGGAGCAGTTGGAACCTAATCCCCCCCCCCCACACACACACACACACACACACACACACTGGTTTACTGGTGGAGTCAGTGTAGTAACTTCCTTTTAGATTTTGTCTCATTTGTCATATTACTTCAGCCAAATAAAAAAGGCAGTGATTCAGATCCCATTTTCAAGCATTTAAAATTACAGTTAAACTGGGACAATAAGACCCAACAATATTGTTTTACAGAGAAAATGTTCAAAGTATCATTCTCTCATTTTAAGTGTAAATATTTTATTCTCTGTGATATTTTGATATATGACACTTACATTTACTCTCATAATATCATGCTCATCATCTTGTTCTCACTTTATTTATAACTTTTTTTGTTAACACAAAAAGCCTGATCTGTTTTCTGTTGGCAGCACAGCATCTTAAAAGTGTTCATGAATGTAAGTTAGATACACTTTTGTGTTGTCTTGATCCTGACAAGTCAGCGGTATATCCTGAGATCAGACACACAGACTTAACTTTTGCGGCTATGGATCCTGACAACTATGGATGCTGACAACTAAGTTGAGAAAAAAGAAGAAAAAAGTCCCAGAGACTATGTTCCTTCACAGTAACAACTTGCATCAAAGGGAAACGGGGGAAAGAGGGCTCTGATAATAATGGAAAGTGTTTTGACATCCAGGTTTAAGTAATTATTGGATTTAGATAAGAGGGGAATTCCATCCGACAAGAGGTAAAACAAACAAAAAAGGAGATTGCAAATATTCCACCAACAGCAGAAGTCCCACTGTAGCCTCAGGGTGGCTGCCGCACACTCACATTACATCATGGATGTAATAACACATGGAACAATGGAAAAATGCATGTTGGTACAGTGTGTTAGAGCCTTGTAGCCTCCCTGTAGGGTCAGCATCAGGGCACACGGATTTTACTGCACAGAAGAAAAGTACAATCATGCAATTTTTTCTAAATCAATCAAATTGTATTTATATAAATGCAGCCCTTTGTTACAAAGTAAAAATGATAGTAGGTCTATTAATTTAGTACTATTAAACACATATGAAGTGATTAAATTCTCTGTTCCTGAAACCAAACACAAACTGTGACTCAACTTGTTCCACATCCTCTGCGTCTGTGTGTTCTCTAATTAGAAATGTTACAGCAAAATGGAACATGTAATCATGGCTTGGAAGGCACTGGTCTTTTCCCCAGATGCAGGTGGAGGCAAATACAAATTCTGTTCAAGCAAACTCTGGGTTTGAACATTGCAGATGCACAGGCTACACAGATGCAATCGGTGCTTGGCTTTTTCTTCTTTAACCAAACCCCATACTTGGTTCCGCTTTCAGACTTTCATGCTAAAGGCCAGAGTTTGCGTCATGTTTCAGATTTAAAAAAGTATTTTAGACATTCTTTCCTAATTGATTTTGAGTCACTCTGGGGCAGTGGAACAAGCTGTAAACACAACTATCAACTTATGAAGTTGACATGGCGGCCTATTTAAAAATCAAACATACACAGAGCAACATTAGAAGTCACTTGGAGTCATGTATTTAACACTACACACTGTGTAGAGTGCCTCTGCCTTCTAGAAGAGAAGAGCACGTCCAAGGTTACATTATCCTATGTTTTGATAACATTAGCGCCTTGCAGGCTTAGCGGATCTTTTTCTTTGACCAAGAAAACCGAAATGAAAACAAAAGCTGTCCAAATATTCTCCAACTCCATCCATTTAGATGATGACAGAGGGGCAGTTTTTACAGCTAGCTCTGAGATAATACTACACATTGACACTGAAGACCTGTGTAGGCCTCCTTTTTTGCCCACGGGGAAAGTTAATCAGAACTCTTCAATGCCTCAATGGCATTGGTATCAATAGAATCGTATTGATGCCCATGCATGATCTCAACTGATGGATGCTAAAAAGGTCCATAGAGCATGGAATAATTGCTGCCATGGATTGTCACTAACAGCACCCCTTACATGATGCCAATTAATTCATTTTTAATAAACAAAATGAATAGTTACAATGCAGATATTTTACAGATGCAATGTAAATGTTTAAAAGGTTTTTGTTAAATATAATCGTTGGGTCTAGTGAAGGGGCTACTCAGAGACAAACATGTGGGTTACACGTTTTGCTCCTTTGTTTGAGTTCAAGATGTCTATGTGATGCTGATAGTGTAATCTCAATTAATTCATGGAAGAGTCATTCCTTCCAATTTATCTTTTTCCTTTATGACATTCTTTTCTGTCCTTTTCTGCTCATACTGTCCAAACTGTTTCTGCCTTTTCCCAGTCACTAGTCTATCTTTCTCCTCAATAGCAATAGGTAAGCGTGTCTTTCAGTCCGAAACAGGGAGACAAAGTGCACTCGCTGCCCTTTGACCCAATGTACTGTCTGAAGGGACACTAGAGGTAATAACACCTCTTTAGACATCACAAGAAATCACTGCTCTATTACCCACAGACATTATTCCTCACATACCAAGCAGCCCCTCAAACCCATTCCCCTCCGTTCTACTGAAACAAGCTGTAAGCAAAAGCACTAACCCTCTTTTCCAAGACCCATAAAACCAAGTGTGTATAAAGTGGGCTTCTGCAGGTGCGGGAACCGTGGAAATTTCTGGATCCAGCCCCCTGTAGCAACAGCAGTAATGCTAATGCGTTGTAGCCTCCAAGGCAAAGGAGAAAATCATTGGCTAACATGACATTATTTCTTGGTTTTGCTAGAAAAATCCAACTTTATAGGTGCCATCCCTGAATGCTATTGCATATGGCAATGTAAGCATTTTCGTAGAAATATCACAGCATAAATCTTGTTGTTGCATGTCAAATAATGTTTACAATAAGCATTTCAAGCAGCAAAACATTAGAACAAAGTCTGATCGTACATTTTCCTTTTTTTTATGCGACACAAACTACGCCAATGCTAGGGCAAGCTAGGTCTACACTGCAACATAAGAACAGTGCTGTTTCTTTACATAACATCATGTATGTAGTCATACATTGCATTTGTAAGTCCGTTTTACACTGACCACATTTCATCCAGGAGGAGACAACAATGTTCGACAACTCAATTGGTGTTAATTTGCAAGATAGCTACAGCTGATAAAAATCGTCTAGTTGCAATTGCCAGCAAAATTGGTGATGGTCAGTCGCTTGAAGTGAAAAGACTGTTTTCATCCTCAATCTTTCTAAGATCAGACCCCTTTAAAACAACAACAACAAAAAACAAATTTTAAAGTTTATCAATGTAAACTATGTGCATTGAGGGGTACAGTAGCTAAGGGGACTGTTTAGCCAACAATGAATTGTCCTGGAGGTCCTTAGGTCTACCTAAAATATAGACTTATCTGGAGCCCGATCTGACCCCTCCTTCCCTTGCCCCTCTTCTAGCTGTAAGAGACGCAGGGAAAGATGAGTGACCAGTGCATTACAGAGAGCAAACAGTCTCCGTCAGACCTGGCGGCATGCGGCCCTGATAGCATCTGTACTCCATCAATGACAGACGGGGCGTGGCATGGTGGATTCAAGGGTTCGGGATGTGTGCAAGTCTGTTTTTTATGGGTGTGAGGCAGCTGAAGGTGGGATGTAGGGGGGCCTGCTGGACAAACACTCGAGGTGATTTGTCAGTGATGGAATGGAAAGGACTGCCCGCAACCTTTTTAGGATTGGGGCCGAAGACGTTTTCTTAGATGTCTGAGAGTAAGTGTGTGAGAAATGTCTGCGAACAACTGCAAAACCCTGTCCCGTAACAATGTTTTTTTAACTAATTATCAGTGTATTACAAGCATTTAGGTCACATTTACATCGGAGTGAAGGGGAACTTTGTGTGTGTGTGTATGTGTGAGTGTGTATATATATATATATATATATATATATATATATATATATATATATATATATATATACACACATACAATATACAGCAAATGCACACACATCCACACATGCCAATGGAGATAGAGGACAGAGCAATTAAAGTCAGAGAATGTTGAAAATGAATTAAAATACAAGAGCTTATTTTGACATCAGACAGTAATTCTTACATTATAAACAATTAAAGGTTTATTGAAACAACTTTCAGCTGTAATGCAAATTTAAATGCTACATTGTTACCAAAACATCCCACAAAACCAAGACTCTGCAGTATTGTTCAATGTGAGTATACCGTAAAAGTCGAATGGGCAGGACTTGCTTCTCACGTGGCAACTGTAGTAATGATAATCTCAGGCCTGTAATCTATGGGACTCAGTTTCCCAACAGTGCCACAGTCTGTACACGCAGGTATCTCCTCGGACCAACACTCATCTTCACTGAGCACTTCTGCCTCGCCTTTTGATCTACTCTTCAATTACACCATGTAGCAATCATCTCCGCATCCCAAAGATAGTGATTGAAGTTAAAAGGATGCACACTGATAATTTTCCGACACATTCGGCTATTTTAGGCAGCCACATTTCAGAAAGATGAGTTTTGGGGTTTACGGCTTTGTTATTTTTGATCCTTCAATCAATAATTGTAGATATTTACCATATTTTCCATGCCCTACAGTAGTAACTGCACTGGGATAGATACAAACAGGGCTACAGACAGCACTGTGTGTTTTATTTTATGATGACACCCTCAGGTTAACATGACAGCTAAGTACTCGGAAATGGGGCCCCTCTCCTGAACATCCACACGCCTTCCTTTATGTGACAGATTTTTCAAAAGGTGCAAAGGTAAAGCATGAGTGACTTGCAGCCTATTGAAAAACTCAACTGCTGATATACTGTGCATACAACACATTAGGATTAGCACCTGTGTAGGTATGACTTTGGGATTATGAAATATGTGATTCTCGCAATGGTTTCCATGTTCAACTTTATATTATTAGATTTTTTTGAGTCTTGTCCATCACATAGGTTTATGCTTACAGTTTATTTAAAGTACAGGCTTACTATTTACAGTCAAACCAAATGATCTGAACAACTTTTCTGAAAGTGGAGTAAAAACAGGTTAAACCTGAAATATAGTACCCCACTGTAGGTTGTAATATTCTACCTTCTTAGGCCATTTCAAAAGTTTATAAGAAATCTTGTCATATTTTGACACAGGTCAATCTTTTGCTAGCCTTAAGTTTCGCCGGACCAGTTTGCATTTGCAAAGCGTGCCAATGTTTTTTCTTCTTTTGGAGAAAATATCCACGATCCAGTCTGTTTAAATATGTTATGATACCGGATTAAATAGACCTATCCACATCAGTGGCAGCCATGTTGGATGTTAACGAAAATGCTACAGCGGTCGCTGAAGTGGGTCACATTTGATAAAGATTTTGGATATAGTTCCTGGCATAATACTGACCCACTATACTTAACTTGGTCGCGTTATACCATTTATAATGGATACTTGGGTGCATTCACTTCAATTAAGGAAGGTCAAGTGTTCCAGATACAAGCACTTTTTTTTAAAAGATAGGAAATGAACCATGAGTTTCATATATTTTATAACAGATTTGACTTAGTGCCCAACTTAGCTAAAAGTGTAGCTAAGTGTATTTTTTTGTTTTGATCAAAAAATCAGGAAGAAAAGATCCCTCATATGTCATGAGGGAGAGAGGCATCATCACAAGACCACTTCTTGCTCTACCTTTCACACACACATAATCATCTTGTCCACCACCGTTTAATCCATACACTAAGTCTGTGGTGGATGTGCTCAAGCCTCCATGTCATCCACAGCCCCCATTATTCTGAGCTGTTCTTATTTATAGTCCACTAAACATTGCCACCAACAGTTTTCACTGGATAAAGGATAAACCCATGGGATTAGGATGACTCAGAATTTTAGGAGTGCCTTATACAAGCCTACCGGGCATTAACCCCAAGTGTGATAAATGTGTAAAACAAAAGGGGTTCGGTTGTGGGCATTGGGAGGGGATGAGTCGCATGATGAACACTTGCGTTATTCACTGATGATTAATACGTAGAAACTCAATACTTAAGCATCTGTGTAGGGACGATCAGATTTTACCAGATTTTCATTTTTCTATGACCACCAACTGATTTAAGTATTTTGAATAATTCTAAAGAAGAATAAGAATACTTCTGATACATCTGGATAATTTCCAAGTGAATCATTAATGTATTCCACACTGTATTTGTGTTACATATTATTTTAGCCACTAAAAAGCACATAGGCCAAATCAAAAAAGTTACAGTGCATGTCAGTGTTTCAACCCCTTTGTTTCTAGCCCTTAACCTCATCCATCAACGTGTCCTAACAAGTTTTTGAGGAAAAGTGAGGAACGAATAACGTGGAGAATTTTCTTTTTCATAGTTTGAAGAATAAACCACCTGTGGCGGTCTTTTGTCATTCGTGAGCTCAGCATATTCTCCAGGCCTCAAAGCTGAGGTCTAGACCTGCTTTGAAGTTTCAGAGAAGCTTATTGTGAGAGATCGGACGACCCTAATCTGCCTTGGGTTGTTTATCCAACTAAATACAGGTATTTTCAAGTATTACTGAATGACAATACAAGGGGGAAAACCTCGAAAAGAGAGATCAGAAAACCTTAAACAAATTAGGAAGTTGTAAACCATTAAAAAAGATGCTTTTGTATGCAGAGACTTCGGCAGATTAGTGTTCCCACCCATCTGAGGTTAAACCCCTCTATCCATTTTTAAACAAATCAAAGAAAAGTTCTGGTTTTTGTTGAAGCATCCCTCATGGAAACTTGCATGGCACAAGAAGGAATGAATGGGGACTAACTCAGATGTCAGTGATTTGACCCTTGACCCTTTGCAGGCCATGGTCAGCAAGTCAGAGTCTGCCTCATTTCATCTCTCTAAATGTAAAGATAAAATAAGTTACAAGCCTGTCTTTTTTTCCTTTTCTTCTACTCATCTGCTTATTTACGTTGCTACTTGCTGGTTAATTCCAGGGAAACGTTAGCAATTGCAAATGCATGTGTTGCTGATCTCCTTGTGGTTGTGAATCTTTGGATTAGCACTGACGAGCGTTGGATTACAGGGTCCCTGCTGGGATGTCAAAGGGCCACACTGGCTCCTTTCACCTCTGCCCTCAGTTGGAGCAAAGCATCAGTGGCAGGGGTTACCTACCATCAATGATTTGCTCCATGAAGATCAGAAGGCCTTTTCAGCATTCAGGGTCATTATTGACCTGCAGCAGCCCCCCATTCCCATGAATTACGCCCCAGTTATATCTTGGTGAGCCCACACAAAAGGATCCCCCGTAGAAATCTGGATCCCAACAATGGAGGTTATAGGCTCAACGAGAGCAACTTCAGGAGCTCTAACCACGGGGAAGTGAGGCATTGTGTACATATAATGCAAAGTGGCAGCTCCTATTGTAAAACAGATACAAGTTTGTGGCAGAAAGTCTAGAATGTATGAAGGAAAGTAAATAAAACTCTTGGTGATAAAGTAAACAAAATTTCAATTCGGTTCGATATACAGTATACATATTGATTTCATCCATTATCTATGATCCATAACAACTTCCCTTTTGGCTAATGACTTGGGTAGTCAGCAAATCCATGAAAATGCCGGATTTGAGACAATCCAAAGATATTTATCTCAACTTTAGAATGAGAACAGAAATGGTGAGTATGAGGACTCGCAACAATCTAATTTTACATCCACGACAATGAGAGACAGTTAAACCCCCAAACTAAAACTGACAAGAGACAATTTAGGAAACTGGTTGAAAGAACCTTAGTTCAACAGATCTTCCTAAAAAAAGCTGAAAATATGCACTTCATAGCAACTGTTGGGTTTCATCTATTGTGAATTTACTTCTGAGTGAACGAATGTATGAATGAATTTAACTGTGCCCACGTTAAAACAGATTGGGCCTAAATATGCTCAAAAAGAGTCCGTGCCTTGCTGTGTTAAATTCAGGTGCTTGCGTGCATGGCTTTGCATTGCATGACTCGTGGCTTTTTGCCAGATATCCCAGAATACACCCGTGTAAGCAAGCAGCCTTCAAGCAGCGGAGATGCCAGGGAAGGCTGTTCTTTTCTTTTTTTCTGATGCCGGTGCGCTCGGCTGGACAGATCATTTGGGGATTGTGGCCAGAGATTTTTGAGGAAATATGAGAGGGCAACCTCCCGCAATCAGGCAGTGTCGGTGACCACTCGAGTGCAACACAACAGCGAGCTGCCACTCAAGATGCCGCCAGATCATTCCCCACAAGTAGACTGCTGATGAGCTGTGGATGTGTGTTTTCCCAAAAAGAAAGAGTGGACAAGCGAACAGCTGCTACAGATATTTTCCTGGATGTGCTACAACCCACAGAAAAGAGAGGACGCGATTAAAAGCGTACTGTTCAGAAAAATTTAAAAACAATTAAATGAACCCCTGGGTTACTGGAGTCACATCAGCTCATTTTATTTTAATTCCAGGCAGATCTGGAAGAAAAAAGAATTACATTTGTTTTCTAGGAATGTCACCATTTCAGCGTGATGCAGCGTGATTCGATCCATATCCAGTTTTCTGCATGTTTAAGCGTGTGTTAGGACTGACAACATTAGTCAATCATGAGTAGATGTAGGCCACTACTGCCCTCTATGTGTTACACGGGTAACTACAGTGCCCTGCATGGACTGAGCCGAATTTGCATTATTAAACCACGGTGCAGTGTGGTCCGGCTCTTAAATGCAGCCATAAATGTTGTGAAATCATTGCAATAAAACACATTCCAAAACAAGGCATAGTAAAATGTTGTTCGCTCTCGGGGGGGGGGGGGTTCTTTAAAAACTACATTACAACTGGCTCAACAGTGTTCCAGTTGGACAGGAGACACCCTGAGGTGAACTCTCTGTGTCCGTCAGTGGCACACTGATAAAGCCTTGTACGGAC
The DNA here is from genome assembly GCF_022379125.1 of Scophthalmus maximus. Classification (NCBI taxonomy): domain Eukaryota; kingdom Metazoa; phylum Chordata; class Actinopteri; order Pleuronectiformes; family Scophthalmidae; genus Scophthalmus; species Scophthalmus maximus. The sequence goes on along the minus strand of NC_061521.1, from coordinate 10,349,554 downwards.
AGGCGGTGGACATGCAGACATACATCGGAGCTCCTCTATTCGACCCTGATGCTGTGCCCAAGCCCCCCGTTGCTCCTCTCTGTCTCCCCTCGCGGGTCCTCCCATTCATTTGGCTCATTTGAATTCCAACATGGGACCTCTGATGAGCCGGGTGAACTGTTACACTACCCCACGAGACTGCTAATTAATCACAGCAACTGTACACATTGTTTCCGATGTGTTGACTGATTAACGTACATACTAATTTTAGACCAAGGAGTTGGATGCACCTGTCTGAGGCCAGTATTTACACAAAGCAAAGCATTTTTTGAATTGTCATCTTATTATAGGTGTAAATCTAATTAAATAGGTGTAAATCTAATTAAATAGGTGTAAATCTAATTAAATAAGCCTTTAAGTTCAGGTATTCTGTGCAACCTGCTTTTCAGGTTGCACAGAATAGCGTCAATGATAGACACAAATTCAGTTTATGCAAGAAAAGTTCCTAGCAACACCCTAGTATATATAATAACACTATTATTAATGTCACAGAGAAGTTGACAGATAAGTTCCTGGCAAGTTTTCACAAACCCAGAATGCTAACCAGAGTTTTAAGGTATTTACAAAATGGTCTGCTGTAAAATAAATCACTTTAACTTACAGCAATTGCAATTCTGTGTCCTTAGTAGCTGGAATTCAAAATCAATTCTTGATTTGGATCAGAAGAACCACAATTAAAGGTGTTCATATTTTGAATATTTATATATATTTATATTATTTTCATTATTTACATGCAAAATAACACATTTAATCATTCACGTGTTGCACAAAACCAATTTTTCTGGATTCAAAATCAAGTCATCGCTTGAAAATGGTTAAAAAAAAAAGAAAACACTTGAGGCACTTTTTGAAGCAGATGGACAGAAAAGCCTTTGCGGACTCTGGGAATAGCTTAGCAACTGCATCAAGTGTTCTTAAATGACCTGGTTTTATTTGAAAGATTTGTGTGAACTAAATACATGCGAGGAACAAACTGGAGGGACCCGCTTCCTTATCTCACCTGTCCTTGTTCAGAGGTCACGTGACTTTCTCCCATCACTTCCTCCAGCTGCAGGGTTTCACCCTGGTGAGTTAAGCCTCTCTGGCACTTCTCCTGCCTCTTCTGTTACTAAACGGCAGGGGGCCTTCCTTCTTGCCCTCATTTGCAACTCTCGTCCCTCCCTAACCTCTTCCCTCTGATACTCGGCTCTTCCTTCCCTTCTTCCCTCTACTCTTGTGCTGTCGTCATTGTGCCCCCACTCTGCTGTGTCTTCCGTCGGTTCCCCCCCAATTTTTCACCTTTGTCTCTCTCTTCCACGTCCACTCACACAGATTTCTTCTCCCTCCCTCTTCCACATGAGCGCTCTCCATCTCCCACTTTACCACAGGAGGGGCCAGATTTCGGCCTTGCTGCCCGCCGCTGCATCTGAACTATGTGTGCGGTGTTGGGATCCTGCCATGAGGGTTGGAAGCGGCACGCATGATGATGATGATGAGTAAGCACTTCAAAAGGTACACTAGGTGTGAGGGCTATCCCACACCAGCAGATGAAATAACCCTAATACACACACAGACACTGCATTATTCTGAGAGCGACACATCTTGCGGTCGCAACTCTCAGTCAAATGTGAAGCTCCTTTGAAGGTCGCTCTGGCACCGGGCAACATCTATACACGACAAATACTAATCCGCCTAAATGCTCATCACCTCGGGCGGTGTGGCACAGACAGAGACACACACATTAAACACACAAAGCACAGATCCACCGCATACCGAGCAAAAACAAATTCACTCTTGTGAAGTCGCACAGACACTCACAGATGCACTCACACCCCCAATTACACAAATCGCTTTACACACACCTGCACTCGAATGCACCCAGATACATACACACCCTCATAAAAAATAAAATAAACGTGCTGACGGGTACCCATTGAGGTCATAAACTCAGGATTATGTGTTTGTGAATGCCAGTATCAAACCTCAGGGATACTCCACCACAATTGCAGTAATGGATCTCATTATGCTGTTCCATACATAATGACTTAATTGCAGTTTGTTTACACATGTGGCACAAGTCTTCTTCCCATGTACTTCAGACCATGTGCATGCATTGTCAGTAGATAGAAAAAGTTTAAAAAAATGTAGCCATTCTTGGGTCATGACTCACTAGCGCATAAAAAAGGGGCTTTAATCATGAAGAGTATCTTGCTATATCCTGTCATCCACCTCGGCTGAAAAAAACAGTGCGTGTGACTGTTGACTTAGATTGTCTTGTGTATAGATGGCGTATATTTATATGTAAATTATGCTCAGCTGTGAAAAACAAAATATATAAGCTCCTCGTCAACACCAGCACTCATCAAAATCAAATGTGACGTGAAAGGATTGTTCGCGTGGGCGTTGCTGTTGCGTTAGCAAAGTCCATATGCTTTGAGTCAGTGTTTCCACCATGTCCACTTATTCTTAAAAAATGTAAAATCGCACATACATATATTATGTCTACAAAAGATTCTCTCAGTTTTGAATTCATTTTGAAATTCCGTTTCCCTCTATGAGTTGCCGCACGTAGTTTCTCATGCGTGTGGGTAGTTGTAGTCGCCAGAGACTGTGGAGCTCTGGTCTTGTCTCATGAGACTGTTTGGTTTTTAGCGTTTGATTTCTGTTGACGATTTGCCTCAGATAAAATGTTTTCTCGTGCTTAGCTTTTACCCACACGCACACACCTCGCAAATCATCACCCCACCCAGCCAGCGAGACAAGCCGGGCGCTGCAGTCCACATGGAACCGATCACACTTCAACAAACACAGTGCAAATAGCAACTAACACGCCATAAACAGATCAAATATTTCGAGTACACATAAAAAAAAAAGATACTTTAGAGCACTTTTGGACGAATGCTTTGATTTATTTGTCAGTCCGCCAGTTTTGTTTGGCACAATGTGGTTTGTTTGTTTTAATGCAGCTTTAAAGATTTAAAGAGGAGAGGAGAACAAGTTGGAGATGGCTCCTTTCCTTCTCTGATGTATGCTGGTTTTCATTTGCCAGCGTGGACAGTGGTTTTCGCTGAACCAAGTGACCTGCACAGAGAGTAAATGTCCAGTGTTCTCCAGTTCATACCTGCTTCTGTCCAGCCAGCGAACCCACTCATACATCCAAATCCATGGGGGTGAAAACAGATCGGATCAGGTACTGCTGCCAACAGAAAGACAGAAAAAAATTAATAAAAAAGGGCAGAAGTGTCAAAACAAGGCTGATGACACAACACCGAAACACAAGTTTCATTAAGTGTTACTGTAGATCCAACCAGTTAATTAGTCTCATTACTGGCTTGTGTACATCATGCTTGAAGCAATATTCTTCATTCAAGTGTCATCAAAGATGAGTGTATGTGGTTCTTTCAATAGGAATAATGGTCCAATACATTGCTAGTAGTGCTGTGATGCTGCAACTGTCAGAAATGCATTATATTTACCCTCAACCGTGTCATTTGAATGTCAGAATTCTGAGTTTGAATATTTATCAACTACATAGTGCCCTCATTCCAACAGTGCAAAGTAGTGCGGATGATTTGCACACTGCGCTCCGTTAACCATCCCACGATGCAATGCATTTTATTAATGCAAAGAACCCGACCACCTTACGCCTGTCAGTAATGACGCAAAATGTCGACGAGGCTGACCTGCCGTCAACTTAACCGAAGGCGCTGAACAAATCCCTGCAGCTAGGTTCACAATCTCATTATGGCAGGACTTTGTTGCCTGTGGTTTTTAATATGAAATGTTTAACAAGCACACATGGGTGCAATGTTCACACACACACACACACACACACACACACACACACACACACACACACTTGTCTATGTGATAAACAGCAAACAATACATGCTGGGCCATTAAAGACCCAGGCCGTGGAGTGAGAATATATATGCGCGTCATTGTGTTTATAATTACACATGTATTTACTGTATATTTAAGGAGGGATAGATCCCTATGGGACACTGGCACCTATAAATACAGGTACCACATGGATCTATTTATCTGTGAGTGACAGTGTCATAGTAATGACATAATTAGTCAAGTGCTGATATGCATTAAAAAGTTATTTGTGACACTGATACAAGCTGTATACATTTTAATGTTGCAGAGGAGGTAGTGAAGAGTGAAGAGATTAAAACCATGGCCAAAACATTTTTGAACATAATTATCATCTTAGAGTGCAGTTTATTTGTTGTCCACGGGAGGGCGTTGTATGAACTCGCAAACACCCACAGGCTCTCTGCTCGGAGTGTCTTTCGGTTTCTCTTTCTGTTTCAGTCTCTAACACACTGAAACACACACACACACACACAGTGTTGTTGAGCTGTGCTCGTACTGACTTCAGACTGACACACGGCAGAGTGCAAACTTTTTCTACTCTCTCTCTTTTTACTTCCGCCTTGTGGGTGGAGCGTGTCGTCGAGACTGAGCTTCTGTGTTGCGTTTGGGGAAGTTGCACAATTTCGGAAATACACATTTCACGGTGTGTGCGATAGAAACATACGTGTGCCAGTGTTCTGCAATTTTTGGTTTTCAGTGGGAGGAGGATAATGACAACAATCATCCCCAACGTGTCTGTGAGTTGTCCAACATGTCCGTAAACACAACAGTCGGATGAACTCCACTCTCGGGTTGTTGTTGTGGGTTTTTTTTTTACAATGAATAACTCGGTAACTTCCGCTACTTACATTCGCAACATCAGTTACAGTTTGCGTCGCAGGTTGTCCGACTTTCTGGACCCCCAGGACAGGTGGAGGGATGTGGCCGTGTCGATACGGAAGCCGAGTGGGGAGCTGAGGTACTCGCAGCATCACGTGAGGTAGGTTTGTATAGGAGCTGATATTCACTGGTTTATTGTGTCAGAGAGGGCCGTGATTTAACACAATGTCTATCTATCTATCTATCTATCTTCTGTATGTATCTATCATCTATCTATCTTCTGTATGTATCTATCTATCCATCTATCTATATACTGTATGTATCTATCATCTATCTATCTTCTGTATGTATCTATCTATCATAAATCTATCTACTGTATGTATCTATCCATCTATCAATCTATCTATCTACTGTATGTATCTATCCATCTATCAATCTATCTATCTACTGTATGTATCTATCCATCTATCAATCTATCCATCTACTGTATGTATCTATCTATCCATCTATCTATCTACTGTATGTATCTATCTATCATCTATCTATCTACTGTATGTATCTATCCATATATCTATCTATCTACTATATGTATCTATCTATCTATCTATCTATCTACTGTATGTATTTACTCATCTATCCATCTATCTATCTACTGTATGTATCTATCTATCATCTATCTATCTACTGTATGTATCTATCCATATATCTATCTATCTACTATATGTATCTATCTATCTATCTATCTATCTACTGTATGTATTTACTCATCTATCTATCTATCTATCTACTGTATGTATCTATCCATCTATCCATCCATCCATCCATCTATCCATCTATCCATCTATCTATCTATCTATCTATCTATCTATCTATCTATCTAACTTCCTTCCTTCCTTCCTTCCTCCCTTCCTTCCTTCCTCCCTTCCTTCCTTCCTTGCTTCCTCTCCTCAGGAGATTTGAGGGCCTCGTTGCTCAGGGCAGAAGTCCCACGGAGGAGCTGCTCAGTGACTGGGGGACCACCAACAGCACCGTGGGTGAACTTGTGGACATCTTGAGGAGTCACAAGTTACTGGCTGCTGCCTGTGTTCTGCTTCCTGGTAGGATTTTTTCAAATTACACTTTAAAATATCTACCATATATACTGTATGATGATAAGCCCGTACCGCTGGTTTATAGTTAGTGGTTGTGATATTAATATCCCACATATATTTATACAAGGTGTACTGTGTCCTAGTCAAACTGTGAATTTCTTTTCGAGTGCCCCGAGTCTCTCAGTTTGGTCAGAAAACTAGATACATGTGTCCTAAATGTTCAGCGAGTGGGTACAGAAACTTAATCATCATTCACATCTATTGATCAGGGACTATTACAAAAAAAAGCACATTTGTTCCTCAATGTTTGTGAATTGTCTATTTGATTTTCTAACACACAAATGCTAACAAATGCTAAAAGTAGGTTTTTAATTACAGTATATTAAAAATCTCTTTCTCAAGTCAGTATATGAAAGACAGACTTTATTTTATTGTCTCATTCTCTTTGCTCAAATAAGTGGAGATGGACTTGTGTAAACAATAAACACCATACACTTGATTTATGCACCATATCAAAAATACGTCTTGTGTCATTGTTGTTGTTGTGGTTTTACCGCACACAGTGGAAGAGGCCTCCTCAGAAGATGCACAGCCGGCTTCTCCAGCACTAGGATCGGAGAGTGCGCGTCCAACCAGGCTCCTGGAGGAAAGAGCGCCGCAGCCGTCGGCTGGCAGCTCCACTCCGCAGCCGCAGACGCTGCAGGAGAGCAGGGAACCAGCAGACACAGGTGGCTGCACTTTCACATCGGAGTCTGTCCACATTTTGAGATGATTTCTCTTGGGGTGTGTTAACACAGTCACTTGTAGAGAGGCTGGTATTTGATGATCTGTACATGAGAGAAGCATATGACATTCAGAAATTGTCCTAAACCTCAACTTCCTCAGGATTAGGTTTGATTAAACATTTGCCATAGAGCTTCAAAATAAGCTTTGGTGGAAAAATCCATCAGATCATTTACTTAAGTAAAAGCTGCAATACCACAATGTAAAAATACTCCTTTACAAGTACTGTCTTCAAAATTTAAAAGTAATAGTACAGAAATATTACAAGCAAAATGCACTTCAAGTATCAAAAGTTAAAATAAAATTTAGGCAAAAAATTGATCCAGTTGGATCCATAGTTTTTGATCATCAATATGTGAGTAAAAAAAATATGTGGGGCTGATCGGGTTGAAGCTATAATTTGAAATACTTGGGTTGGGTTGTTGTTGGGTTGTATCATCTGAAAAAAATCAATCATATTTTGTGATTTATTAATTGAAATACTATTTTTTGTGTGTAATCTTGAAAAAGAAACATGGACATATAAGTTAAAAGGTCAATATTCAACTCTGAATTTGAGTGAAGACGAGTTATAAAATGAACATACAGCGACGTAAATTAAAATGGAAATACTGAATACAAGTACCTCATAATTGTACATTAATACTGTGGTTGTGCGAATGTGCTTCTTTTTTATTTGTGCCTTGAAGAGGTGACTTCTTGATTTCCACTTTGGCAAAACTGGTGATGCTGCTTCTTTGAAAAAATTATGATTTTCACATAATTGGCCAGCAGGTGGCAGCAGCGGGGCCCTAACCAATGACCTTAACACATGACCGTTTCCTGTCCATGCCTCATTAGGCTTCTCCAGCTTCTTGTACAACGAGCTGAAGAAGATCACGGGCAACTTCGACGACCGCCCCATGTCGGACGGCGGCAGCAGACTCGGAGAGGGGGGCTTCGGCACTGTGTACAAAGGTCTCCTGAACGACACACCTGTTGCAGTGAAAAAGCTCAATCCAGTAAGGGAAAAAAAAATTTCGTGCCAAGATTACAACTCTGTCCACACTGTAAACCACAACTCTGAATATTATCTGATTTCAGATGGATGACACTTCGATGGACGAGCTGCAAGTTCAGTTCCATCAAGAGATCCAAACTCTGAAAGTGTGAGTCTCGTCTCCCGTCGGTGTCGTTGTCGATCAGTTTAAGTGACTCACACACTCATAAACATGACATTTTATTAGCCATAGCAGGCGAGCCGCGAGAGCGAGAGGATTATTGGTTTGAGGAAAAGCAGCCTGTGGTGAGTCAGGCGTCGCATTCACCTGTTTCAGATTGAATGGATACTTACACCCACTTATTCTAATGACTATCATTAATTGGAAAGTAAATGGACCGCATTTATACAGCGCTTTTCAATCTTCCTCTCAAAGTGCTTTACACATTCACCCAGCACGTCTCTAAAACACTCACACGCCGATCGTACATCATCATCATCAAAAGCTGAAGTCAGGGAACGACCCGATCTACCTCCTGAGTCACAGCCGCCAGAACTGTTTGATACAGATCTCGGTCAGAATTCCTTTTTGTGTGATGGGTGAGGTTTTTTTTTTACTCATGACGGTATGACAGTGCTGAACATGAATCTACATGTATTGATCACAAATCTCAAATTTTCTTACTCACCATTGCTCCTTGTAGGAACGGGTTGGATGGTCTGCCCTGTCCGCCCGTAGACTCAACCATTTGCACGTTCTGATTTATAAAGCATTTGCACGTTATCTGATGTATAATAAAGGTTAATATACACGTCTCATTTAAAAGTGAGACTGAGGCTATTGCTTTACTCAGTCTGGTCACAGTTGAAAGATAGGTACAAATAGAAAATTGAAAAGAAGCAACAAATACAACAATGAATAAGCTAATGAAATATATATATATATATACACATACACACACACACACACACACTAAGATAGTAAAATGTCAATAAAGGTAAATATAGTCAAATAAATAATGATCAAGACTGAAATTTTAACATGAATAATAGAACCATACAACTGTAAAACACTACATAAGGACCAGATTTTCAGCTCCTCCGGAAGCTGCTCCAGCCACTTGGAGCGCAGTGTCTTGATTCATACAGTATATGTGTGTAAATGCAGCTGATGAGATGAGACTGTTTGTTCCACAGGTTGAAACACGAGAACTTGGTTGACATGGTTGGATTTTCCTGCGACGGGCAGCACCCCTGTTTGGTGTACGCCTTCATGGCCAACGGATCTCTGCTTGACCGACTGGCTTGCTTGGTAAGCGCCGTCTACAATGGAGACTCTTCCTAATCTAGTACTTTGTACCGTCTTACAGATTGTTCAGTCGTGTGCCTTTTGTCCTTTCAGGACGACAGTCCCCCGTTGCCCTGGCGACGGCGATGTTTGATAGCCGAGGGGACGGCGAGAGGCTTGGACTACCTGCACAGCAACCATCATGTGCACAGAGATGTTAAAAGGTACGTAAAGGGAGGTTATTGTTCTTTAAATGACCTTTTCTTAAAGGAATAGTTTGACATTTTGGTAAATATTTTCTTTACTGGAAAGTTAAATGATAAATCTTCTTATATGAAGATACAGCTAGTTAGCCTAGCTCAGTATGAAGATAACAGCTTTTTTGTTGTTCATTGTTGGTTGTGCAGATGAAACAGAGTATCATCATGTGTTCATTTTCGTCAAAAAGTGATAATCTATTTATTTATTTTTTTGTGCCTCTTAGTGCAAATATCCTATTAGATGAAAAATGCGTGGCAAAGATCTCAGACTTCGGGCTGACGAGAGCTTCAGCCAAACGGACGTCGACAACCATGATGACGGAGAGGATCGTGGGGACCCGTGCGTACATGGCGCCCGAGGCCCTCAGAGGAGAGATCACACCCAAATCTGATGTCTTCAGCTTTGGAGTGGTAGGCTTCCTACACACACACAGACACACATGCACGACACACACACACACACACACACACACACAGAGCTAGGGATACTGTGTCAGGAAACTGCAAGTGTATTGTAAAATATAGACGCGAGCTCAGCACTTTCAGTGCAAGGTTCCGCCAAAATACTGACGTACACACAACGCAGGACACAAACATTATGGTATTCATTTCTTCCAGTTTGTGAACAGTTAGCGCTATTTTCTGTATCATCTGTCATTTGTTTCAAACGAAGAAACTTGAACAGTTTCGGGGGCTAATCTGCACTACATCAATAGCTGTAAATGTGAAACATAAACTGTTTTCAGACATGAACTCCGGAAAAAAATTCTGTCCAGTCATTTTCCGGAGTTTTGAGTCAGACATGTTCACGGCAGCAGGAACACGTCCGGCACGTTCGCCATGAATCTGCATGAGATTTTCCTGCCGTATTCTCACATGGGGGCCCACTCATTGCGGACATTTGCGTTCTCACACACAGCCCACTCAGGAAAAAAGTCCTGAAAATGTCCCGACTTCAGTGCATGTCTGAGAGCAGCTACACAATTGCAGAAAAGAAGTTTATGTATAAATTTGTCATGAATATTGTCAGCATGGTCTGACTCTAATGAATAGCAGGCAAATCACTGTATTGCTCTTATTGCTTTTTTTGTCATAACCCCTTGGCTAAAGACAGAAACCAAAAAGCCAAGTGGAGTCAGGAGTTCGTAAACCTGGAGTCCAGTCCATGAAACAATCGCAGGTGTGGGTTAAAGTTGCTTGGAATTATAGAGAGATGAAACAAGACATTGAAAACATTTTTGCTTCAGGTTATTGCTGCCAAAGAAGATTTGACCAGTTATTGAATCCAAGGGCTCACTTACTTTCTGTGTTATTAGCGTACGCACATGGTGTTTGTCTGCACGTGTGACCTGGACGAAGGTACAGTAACATCCCATGTTACCCTTCCACAGGGTTCACACATACCGTTTCTCTGCACTGTATTATTCATTGTCTGCCGTTGGTTGAAAGACTTAGAGGATCAGCGCTGTATGAGACGGCCTGACCTTCTGTACAGCACAGAGTCAGCTCATATGTCTTGTCAGGGCAGCGGTGGAAACACTGCAGTGTGTGTGTGTGTGTGTGTGTGGTGGTACTTGGCACATGGAGGGGGGCAATGAAGATGCTCTGTTGCCCGGAGCCATGTGATTAACCCCCGTGTCTCTGCCATCTACAGGTGTTGCTAGAAATATTGTCTGGACTCCCGCCAGCCTGTGAAAACCGGGAGCCACAGTTCTTGGTAAGCAGCACAATGGAGGCTTTCAGTGTTTTCGGCTGTCAAGCAACAGTTCGCGATTACATCTTATTAAGGACTTTGCATTTAATTAGCGAGGGAGCGTTGTCAGTAGTGACTGATGCGGATTTGAACACTGACGTTTCACCTGTGCTGGTCATATTGCACAGCTCAAATCCATCTTTCTTTTCCTCTAACTCGAACACGAAGCAATATTTACCTCAAATCGTGTGTTAAATGGTTCACCGCTGCCTTCAGTCATCAGTGGTGTGATTCTTCCCCCCGTCCAGATGGAGGTACGGTACGACATAGATGACGAAGACGAGGAGCTGACTCTGGAGGACATTCTGGACAAAAAGATGGGCGACTGGGAGCTGGGTCAGGTGGAGACCCTCTACTCTTTGGCCTGTAACTGCCTCCAAGAGAGGAAAAACAGACGGCCAGTCGCCAGACAGGTACAGTGCAGATATGAAGATGAATTGTCAACAACACTTTCTTTGAAAAAAGGTTTCTAGAGGTTCAAAGGCGTTAATGCTGCTTCACTAGTTTGTGCGACAGCAGAAGGTCAAGCCATTGTGCATGTTCGGTTGTAATTTTGGATTAGTTACTTGGTCATGGACGAGTTAAAGTTTTGATCTCATGTTTTTGCCTCACATATTTTAATTTCCATCCATCCGTTCAGCTTGGACCATAGAACTTAACTTTCCAATAGTTACAGTGAAAGGATGAGCCATAGCGTGAAATGTTTTTGTGAGGGTCTAGTCTCTATATATAAATTTAGAAATGCAAATGTCTTTACATTTAGATTTGTTTCACTTCCTAATATGAATTGTTATCTTTTCACAGGTCGTGTCGGAGCTTGAAGGGGTTGTCAAAAGCATATCACTGGATTCACAAGCGTAGCAGAGAAGACACAAGATAAGAAATCCTGCTGAATAAATGTGACTTTCTGAACAGATTTAAAAAGAAAAATCAATGTCTCGTTGATTGGATTGGATATTTTTTTTGCATCAATATATTTTTGTGCAATAAAAATATTTTGTTTACCTCATTTTGAATAATTGACTATATTTTTGGTGAAAATGTGTTCAGTTGTGTAAAAATAAATGAAGTCCATTATAAGTGAGCATTTTGAGGCTATTATGTCTAAAAGTTAGATGCCTTAAAATCTTAAAAAGGCTGATAACAAAGGCTATTGTGTCTATATTGTGAAGGTGAAAGGAATAAAATGAAACAAAAATTTTGTGATTTAAATATTTTTTTTAATTCTTCGTCTTTTAAAAGAAAGATTTGTAAGAAAACAAATAAGACCAAACATGATTTTTTTTTCTTCTTGTTCTATTCTAACGACACTAAGAATATAAAGGGATTTTCCCTTTAAACATGAGGTGAGCTTAGTAGTTTGCCTAATATTAATCAGCAGACCAGTGGATGTGGCAACATGTTGATCAAGGTACTCACTTTGCTTTCCCTCTTTCATGGGACGCAGCAAAGTCTGTGACGCTTCCTCTCGGTGAAATCTGAGATGTATTGATGGAATATTTCTGGAAGCCCCTGTTCCTTCCACTGTGATCCTCACCAGCACTGACAATCACTGGTACAGACCAGACTGTTTCTTAATCATAGAGCATCACACAGCTACAGTATGTACATTTACAGCACTTGCATAGAAAAATAAGTTTCTCAGCAGATGATTTTTTTTTTCATGTAAACCACAGTTATATCAAAAAAAGAAGTCAATTTTCCAATATAAAATGCACTGTTAAAATGAATCAACAGACATAAGTGGGATAATTATATCTTCTCTGCTTTGGAGCACCTCATTGTGAAAATGAGACAAATGTAGAAACACATTAAACATGGAGACGTAAATCGACACAGACTGAAGGAATGCAAGTTAAGAATTTGAGCGCGTGAACTCAAAACGGGGGAATTTTCGGCGTATTGGCGCAAGTTCACAGTCGCACTAATATTTTCTGAGTCTCAGAGCTGGCAACAATGTAAAAACCTCAAGTTTCGCTTGTTCGGGGCCTATTTGAATCTTTGTCAATTCATTTTTTGTGAGTGTGCTAACATAACATAAATATGCTTCCATTTGGCAAGCTACAAATGGAACTTCTGAAGTGTGACATTGCTCAGTTGTCCTTGGTGTGCATAGTTGGGTCTCTGGGTGACATGTGGGAGTTTGAGGTTGTCGTCTTATTCTTTTAAACAAGCGTGTCAAATATGCCCCCCCCCAATCACAGGAATGTTCCACTGTGGAACGTGCTGGAGGTGGAGGTGGTGCTGGTCTGTTTAATCTTCCTCCTCTCCCTCTGCAGGTGGTCGGGTGATGCGGCGGTAGCCCCTCTTCCCCGCGGGGCCCCTGGGCTTGGCGAAGGCCTGCTTGTGTGCATGCTGCTTGGGGTGCACCTCCTCATACAGGAAGTCACTGGTCACTTCGTCACCGTTATCAATCTCCAACTGGGAAACGGAAAGAGGAAACTGAGAGCAGATGATCCAGGCGACAAAACCGGCTTCAGCTCACTGTTTAAGGAATATATCCACTTCTTTTGGATGAAACCAACATGAAGGAATACCATTTCAAAATAGACCTGACATGATAATTATGTTTTTATATATTTTTTTTCTTTACAACCATCTGGCAACCACCGGGAAATATCTCGGGGCCCCCAGTGTGAGAACGAATGGTTTATAGAACATTTCTTTCATCAGACCAATAGGCCGATACTGCAAGCTCACATTATTCGATGACAATAATGTCGTTTCAGAGCAATAATTTCTAGGACAACATATTGTCCAACATGTAGTCATCGTACAGGCCTATTTCAAACTCCCGTACTATTGACAGTCTTGTGAATTTACTTTCTTAATGCCCTTGAAGACTTTTTCTCAATCAGCTTGAAAAGGTTGTAAGGGTTTTATTTATTTCTTATTATGAGACACTCGTCAAGCATTTTTTTAACCAAGCCAGGGCTACAACTAAGAATTATTATAGTTAACACTTGGCATAATGGTAATAAATGTAATATCAATTTCTTGATTAAACTACAAGCGCAACACATCTTCATATTTGAGAAGATGGAACTACTGACTGTCTGCCATTTTGCTTGATTAGGTACCAAAACACTTAATCTACTATCAGATTAATTAAAATCGAGTAATTGTTGTAGCTCTACATCAAACCACTTACACAGACCTGACAAAGCAGATTAGTTTTGAAGTGTTAACCTCTTAATAAATCATACCAAATTGTGTTTTTTAAGTTTTTTTTTTCCTTTTGTCATGAATATTAAAATTTTTTGGAGACAAAGAAGAATAAAATCCAAGTTTTCCAAAGTTTCTGAGAAAGAATTATATGGATTATTACGCTGTTAGTCACAATGTGTTACTCATTAAAGTCCAACTGGCTTCTTTATTATATTACATTTTTTTTTAGTTGTGATTTGCAGTGCGCTTCAGAAAGGCAAGCACGAAGTGCCTCCCTGGCTATCTGCCGTCCATGTGATAAATCCGGATTGATACACTGTTTCTTACCTTTTTCTCAATCTCAATCTGAAGATTATTTTCCACCATGTCAACCAAAGGATTTTTGCAGCTGGAATACAGCATCCTCTCTCGGATGCTACACTTGTACCCGGGCATAGAATAAATGAAGACTGCGAAGGCAAAAAGGACAATGAGCAGGACAGATCAACATTAAAAAGAAGAAATAATAATAATAACACTGTGAGAATCTATTCACCTGTGGACTCTAAGTAGTCGCCTTCGTGGGAATGTTTGTAGAGGAAGAAGTGGTACCGTGCAGCATCTTTAGGGATTCTCATTGGCAGGTCCTTCACCTCTGTCGGCTCAGTGTTGCTCAACCGAATCAGCTCCTGTTCAGCGTCTACTTGCTGTTGGCAAAGGAGATGAAGAGTTTTCTGTGATGGTTGTTGCTTTGCACTTGTGATCAAAAAGTCTCTGCTTTAAACACCAGACCACTTAGGGAAATCTGGACAATGAACAACAAACCATTTCCCCTGAAACTCAGGTGAGTCAGAGTAAAACATTTACTCGGTGGTCGCTGTTGTGCTACGCGTCAGTCGGCAGTAAACGTTCCGTGGATCAAGAGAACAAAGCAAACTGCGTTCTTGAAAAGCTTTTATGCTGACAGACAAAAGGGAACAGAGACAAGGCCACAAGAGTAACACAATTATTCCTTTGTACTTTCCGCTGATCTGATCTTGTGACATGAACCCCTTTGAATTTCAATGAGAAGAATTGACACAAAGGCCGTAAACAGCTCCTGATCAAAAACATCTCCGGATCTCCAAATGATATCAGACAAAAGGCAGAGATAACCAATTTGCTTACTCAAATTAGTGTCCTGGCAAAGTGTATGCGTTCAATAATGATTTTTTTTTTGCCGTAGAAACTCACCAGCTGCACATAGTTGATTCTCTTGTCTCTGAAACGTTCAAGTGCTGCCATGGCGTCTTTGTGAATTGGGAAAGCCACTCCCTGCAGTGTCTGCTGCTTGGTGTCCACACTGATGTCCGTCTGCACCTGAACGCACCACAAGCACAGACACAAAAACGTGAGGCCCTTCCTTGAGCTTTCTACTGTCCCACTCGGGTCACTGATGATACACTACATTTAAATTTTAAAAAGCAGTTATCATAATGAGCTCATTAATTTGGCTGATCAGTGGATTGCAATGCAAATATGTCATTTAAAATGTATACATCCAAAAAAGTAGATTCCTTAATAAGTACATTTATGAAGAAACACGCTGCAGCAGAGAGAACCTGTGGTATACAGCTTTCTAACATAATCTTGACATATATTCATAACAATTCATACATGAACACAAGTCCACATATTACTATAAGTGATGACATGCATGTGACATTGATATGCGCAGCGCACATGTTGGTCTTAAAATGCAATCATACTGTACCAGGGGGACAAACGGATGTTCTGTCGGAGCATTTACAGGTATCCACTGATTATTTCGGGGGCCTCAAGACTTGTGAAAGAGAATTAATATTCTTTACTGACGCCGTCAGAAGGTCAACAAGGTTTAAGAGTGCAACAGGCATCGTGAGTGCCGGAGCACGGTGTTTACAGACGAGGTGCTCGTATCTGAAGTGACACGGCGCCACCATGAAAATTGCAGAAAACTGGAAATGCTCTGGGGGATTACACTGATGGATTGCATCTATTTTTAGAGCCCTGCTCCAAACCGAATGAAATGCCGCGGAAACATGATTGAGCCTCTGATGTAGCTACCTCGCATACCAAAAAGGGATTGCGGGTCTTTTATCCATCTGCTTAGTAAAAGGCAGGAAGTCTCCAAGGCTCGGCGATGATAAATATTTCAAAGCCTCTTTTTTTCATCCGGGCGGTGCAGATTAATGGTATATTATCTTCCTTCGACAGCTGGTCAGGAGGGACGAGCACAGACCTCACTTCATATTTGCTCTACTGCTTTTAATTGACCACACTTTGAAAGGGACTGCACTACTCAAAGCACTTCCATAATTGGTAAGAGAGAGAGTTCTTGTTTATGTGGCTCGGAGGGCAGCAATTAGAAGCAGGTTGTGTCTAAAATAAAACAAACAAACAAAAGTTGGAGAAGTTGAACTTCACATGCTGCACTTTCAGCTTTCTGTCTGCGTGAGTCCATCTGGCACTAAAGCCCCTTCACGTCAGCAGTGTAAATACTGCCGGCGTCATTAGCAGCATGCAGCGGATATCGCGTTACAGTATTGTTCTATGTTATCAAAGCTACAAAGGCAAAGCACAATGGTACAGCTCACCTGTGCTCCGTGCAGAATCAATGCCAAGTACTCGAAGCAACAGAGCCCTTTCATTTGCAAGCAGCTCCCTAAACATGGAAATATATATGACACCAACGCTCACACGGAGCTCTTCTCTAACCATTTTTGTTGCTCAGGCTAAACGGAGTTTACAGCTGTAAACAAATCCTTTTTTTTTTTTATGGCACTATAAGGGCGAGACGTTCGTTCCAGCCTGCTAGATTCATCCTCGCCAACATCCTGCTGTTCTAATGCATCAGCATCTTTGCGCCGGGTTGACATTGCCGGACAAGCATATGCACACTTGCACTGCTGCTGACCTTGTGCTGTTTGGAAGGATGCATTGCTGCCCTTCACTGATACTCCACACTGACTCTGTGCAGTTGTGACTACGAGCAATACTGCTAAGAGCTGAGGTAAACTAGTCTTTTCACCCGCTGAAGCCTCATTGTGGAAGGATGACGTAGCGCCACCCCTTTTTCAGAACCCAAACAGAGAACAAGCCGAAGCCAGGCCCACTTCATAGACTACCAGCCTGTCAACAAGCGGTGGCATCTGCAGTGTGAAGTACTTATTTTCCTCTTAGGACGATCGCAAATGGAAATGACGGCCAACAAATGAAATCTCAATTACACATCGGAGTTTGTGTGATTCTTTTACCTCGCTGAGCTTAATCTGTCTCAGTTCCTCCTCTGCTGCAGTGAGGGGCAGGGGAGCCGCCTGCGCGGTCAGATATTTCCTGTATCCACTTAGATTCAATTCATCCTGTGGACACGCACAAAAAAGAAAAAAGGCACAATCACACAACAATGCACACAACAAGGCTTCTGAAGCCTCGGCGTGATTATTTGAGTGCATAAAAGAGATTTTCACATCATTTCATTTCATTAATCCGACCAACCATTAAGGTAGCGAAAATCTCATCCTTGATGTGGCCGCCTCCAAACTCCTTCTTCAGTGTGGCTCTTGTAGCAGCATATAACATTTTATTTCGCACCTGTGGAGAAAATATGAAAAATGGTTACATATATATTTATGGAGGAAATGACGCCTGCTCTGCAGGGACAGCATTCACTGCACTCGCCTTTTTTTTTTTTTACTGCAAGTCAGTGTTTATGAGATGTTCAATGGTGTGCACTGTTTGCTAGGTGTTGCTCTGTTGTTCGTTTCATGGGAATATACAATGTTGTGGAACTTCATTTCCCCTACCGGACCAGGACAATAAAAATAAATATCCAACTTGGAAAACAAGCCCATTTTTGATTGACAGTTATTTTATTAATCTTTTTTTTTTTTTGCTTTGTTATGAGTGTTTATTGTGGTTTCTAACAGAAATAATAAAGAACAAAACAGGAGGGACAATGTGGCATTCATATCGGGCTTCACCTCACTGACTGAACGATGACCTGTGCAGGTTTATATTCAGTGTTAAATTACCTTGAGGTCTAACAGACATGTTGTATTAGCCATTTTTTTTACATTTTGAAAACTGCATTGTTTATTTCCACACATACTTCTTAGCAATCATATTCTTGACTGCTTTTGCAGGTGCATTGCTAAGTTTCTTAGTGAACACCACCTGTAGATCACAATTATTTTATTATTTTATTTAAAAGCTTATTAATGAAAACATCGCTCCGTCGCCCTGTGATTCTTGGGAGTTCAGGCCATGTAATACAGGACTTGACATGCTAAATCAAAAATCACACCTAACTTTGAAACGAAAAGAAAAACACACAAGTCAGCAGCAGCATTCAGTGGTTGTGCAATAATTTTGCAAATGCCAGATAAGCCTCAACCTGTCTCGCTGCGCTTTGAGCTGGAGCACAGGAATGTTAAGCTCAGCTGTGTCTTCAAGAAAGTTAAGAGTGCGTCAATATCCTGCATGGCATTTAATTTTGGCACTGGCCTCTTCCTGGAACATTGCTCTTTCCGCTATTACAGAAACAACATTTTTTTTTCTATTTGTCGTGGCTATTTTGATTCACCGTGACTTGACACTGCACTGTTCATCAAGTTCCACTGGAACCAAATGAGAATCGTGTGAGGCAAGTACACAGCAAATGCAAAACACACATTGACATGAAAAGGAACAACACAATGTGTTAATCCATAATCACCTAAAAGCACAACTGCAACAGTACAATTTCTTTCCAATCTCTGTCCAAGGTTTTAGCTCTTTATCAGAAAGCTTCGCCATCAATACCAACACACCTGAAAAACACGGATCACACGACCATTCACATGCGCCTGTCGTGCGCGTGCTGGTGCAAACAGGAAGCTTGCCTAGGTGCAGACAATGCTAGCTAAAAGTAAGACCAGGGATTTCTTTTCTTAGACGAACAACGAGGTGGAACTGTTAGTGAAAGTAAGGGTAAGTGAAACTTTGGATTTGTTATCCATGTTGAATTCACCTCAGGCCGCCAACGAGGGTGACTGCGTCATCACTTCTAAACGTGTCTATTTCAGGGGCTTGAAGACGACAGAGAAGCGTGGACGCCAGGCATAAACAGCGCTGAAGTGATGCAGTTTGAAACTAGAATGTATTAGTGTTGATGTTGCCCAAGTCAGACATGAGTCACGTTAAGGGTGAGCAGCGTGTTATTTGGAATACACTATTTACCCATATTTAGATTTCAAGAGGTCTGGTAGGAAATAATGAATGAACTGGTGCCAACAGAATTACCGCCTTGATGTGGTGGAACCCCACCCATCTCGCACTCAGAGCAGAGGAGGGAAAATGCCATGTGGTGTGGACAACTACTCATTAAAGCCAGCAGTTTTCTTACAGTGGATTCCTCGGGTGACCAGGCCAGGAAGATCCACTCGTAGCCCTGGTTGTTAGAGGAGTCCAGCCGGTACAGAATGTAGCAGGGCGTGGCTGTGTCGAGGAGCGGCAGCACTAAGGAATCATACTCCTGGTCCCATTTCTTTGATGCTTTCCTAGTGGCGCCCACAGTCAGTTGCTCTGGAAAGTAAACAAGCACAACCATATAAGCAGAGCATTATACGAAGAATGAGTTGAAGAGTTTTCTTGGCAGAGGAAGCTGTAAAACAAACTTCGGGAGCCTGGGGACACTGCTTACCGCTCTCGAGGATGATCTTTAAGACTCGATATTGGTCTCCACTCCTGGCACTGGCAAAGATTTCTTTCACATCGTTACCCGCTGAAAGAAAGAAAAAGAAAGCACACAGAAAGGGTCAGTCTCCGTTTTAAACAGATGATTTCTTGACAGCGACACACTGTTTGCCAAATTTGCCATTTTAAGGCCTGGATTATACGTTTCCACCTAAAACCTTAATGAATCATAACGACCTGTGGAAACAACCAGATGTTAGACATTACACAAAAGAACATACAATTATCCTCTCATGTGAAATTGATAACGTGTAGCCTATTATAATGTATCAGGCTACTTTGTAACAGACTGTTCATACATGTGGGCAACAAAAAATACTTAACAATGCAAATATTTTATCTTTTATCTAATTACTTATAATAACCAGAAGAGAGGAGACGAACAACAGAATTAGTTGCCTTTCCATATTTCACCCAGTAACACTTCACCCGGGTGCTGATCGTGACTGAGGGCCGACAACCCTTTGACCTCGAACCAAAACACAATCATGACTGTCGCCAATTTGCATTCAAACCATAACATTTTAAATGAAGGCTGTAGGCCTTTCTGCCGCTGCCTTTGATTAAATCAAATAATTACACATTTCTGCACGTTCACTACACTTTCTCTTGTATTTATTCTCATTATTTCGATTCGATTCTCTATTTAACTCCGATGTATGCACTACACCTGTAACAACTACACAAATATATCTGCAACAGGATGAATGGTTACTTTGACAAATCGTGCAGGAAGGTTGAACGACAGTTTCCTGCAACAGAAACAGGAAGGTAAATGATCCCAAGCCCTACTACGTCCTTTTAAACGTTTGACCGCAGGGTTCCGTACGATGAGATTCACTCTGATTTACTGTATAGTGTAGTCGACTATAGATAAGACTGTGTTTGCTGTAAAAGGCAACTCAAATACAAAGCTTAGACTTTTGAAAAATAAGGTTGTCTTTTTCATAATAACCTGGCTAACGTTCACAGGGGGACAAAACGTAACTGATCATATTCATAGTCCCCTTAAGATAATTCTATTCGAAGACAAGTATTGTGTATTAAAATCCCTCCTTGTTTCACCTCTGAAAACAAACAATATAGAGAAGGTAATTGCTGCTGTCACACACAACAGTTGCAGTCCCGCCCAACTGAAATATATTTTTATGATAACCTGACCCTTCAGGTAAAACCAGTGCTCTTGTCACACCCGAGGGCGCACCGGCCGGTCCGCCAGGCCAGCACTTGGTTTAGATAAAGGCGTCGCCCATCCATTCGGACAAGCTAAAGTCACCTCGCGGTGTTCCAGCTCCGTGTCGAGGCGTGACCGGCTGCACGGTGCCGTGGAAAACACACCACAGCAGCCGTGACCTCCGTGACTCGCACACGGGGCTTGACGTGTCACGCGCCTGGAAGTCGCCGAGCAGGGCGCACACACACCACGGTAGCGCGCAGCTAGCTTGGGAGCGGGCGGGCTAACTCCATGCTAGCGTCTCGTCGCGATGGACCGCTGCAGGTGCCGAAGCTCGGCCGCGGGAAACCACGCGCTCGCACACGCGCGGAGGCGGCGACACTTGGAGAGCGGAGAGAGGAGCGCGTGTACCTTGAATGCCCGTCTGGTGTGACATGGTGTCTGTCGTCGGATGAGAGGGGGCCGCTGATTGTAGCTGATCGGGCGAAAACCAGGGCAGAAGAAGCAGGAAGCGGACTACACCGGCGAGGCCCGCCCCCAGTGTGTCGTCATCGACGTCGAGGTCACATGACACGACTGTTGAAACTATATATATATATATATATATATATATATGTATATGATTTTGTATATAAACAGTCAAAAACACAAAGGAGGCACGAGTAATGGATGATGGTATAAGTGATGCTATGAGTTATCCAAGTAACGCCATTTACTAAATACTCCATTGCTAGTAAAAGTAGCGTGATCAAAGTAATCTGCAAATAATTTAAAACACTCGTGACATATAGCATAATTAGATTACTATACACACAAACACACACACATATTTTTTGCCGTTGTATTCCCCGTTGAGGATAAGGCAATTTTATTATTTTACTATTTATTTAGCATTTAAGTAAATGTAATCCACCACAGAATAATACTACTAATGCTAGATTACTAGCATACTACTAATACCAGACTTTAAATCATTTGTCATGATTTAGGGCTCTGTTTTAGTGGTAATGGGGAGATTTCCGCCGCTCTTGGCAGCAGATCCTATTTGGCTTTGGAATCCTGCAACATCTGGAAGCCGCCGGGGCTTCCTGTCTCTGCCTCTCTGTCCTTCCCCTCATTAAATATATAAATAATAGTTTTTATAGCGACAAGATCATCCTGTCACCGGAGGGAATCTCGAAAGCTCACCGCACGCAAGTAGAGGCATACCGGAAACGACGTGTGCCCGTCTTCAGATGGGGGCGTGTCACTATCGGGTCACCCAAAGTCCAGTCCCCATAATTCAGGTTTTAGTTCACTTCAAATGATGACAGTTGATGAAATTAAACACTGTTTAGTCTCTCAGAGTTTTATAGAAAAAAAACCAACTTTGGACGTGGCTGAAATGTGGTATAGGCAAAGTGTGAATTTACAGTCCCACATTTTAATATCCCTATGTCAACTTCAATTTAGAATGTAAAAATTAATACTCAGAATTTCAACATTTTTACAAGATGAATACTGGCATTATACTTGTTCAAAAGCACTTATTACACAGCATTAACCCATGAATTCTATACAAAAAAAGTAACAACGTAATACATATCGCCCCTTATTTTATATCAATATATCAATGGCAAAATTCACGATTGAAATCATATAATTTGTAATTTTATAATATTTCATATCAATTACTGTTCAAAAAATAACTTTCACAGATGAATATTTTTTTTATTTTGAAAGGTGTGGGCGGAAGACTGATATGAATACTGACTAGCTTGGCGCTGGAGTATCAGCGTGTTGGCCACATTGCTTTTGCACTGATGCTAGATATTCTGTGTGGACTCAAACGTCTCTATCCGCTCCGCTCCACAGCAGCAGCAGCATCAGCATCAGCAGCAGGGTCCCATCATCATCATCATCATCATCATCATCATCCCAGAAGCTGCGCCGTCCGGCGGGAACCCGCTGACCAGGCATCGGCCGCCTGAGCTCGCGCGCCCGGCGCATGGACGGTCCGGGACAATGGCAGGGGATTTGGGGGTGCCTCTGGCGTGTACCAACAACAGGTCGCATGGATAATCCCTCGTCCAGCCTCCCGTATCATCACGTTTTGGGGATGGTCAGAGCGCCGCTGTCGGCCTGATGTGGCAGGAGAGCCGTGCGGGGCTTGTCCTCCTGGCAGTCGACTGAGGAGGAGGAGGAGGAGGAGGAGGAGAACGGCGTGGAGCAGGTGCGTGGATGCTTTAATTTATCGCACATGCACAGATGATTTATATGGGGGGGGGGGGGGGGGGGGGGGGGGGGGGGGGGGGGTCACGAATGTTGGCTGTCTAAGTTGTGTAATCAGATGAATCCAGTCGAGCATCTCGTAGATGTGACATTTGGCGTCATCACCGTTGTGACAGCACAGAGGAGGAGAGTGGTGCTCCTGACCTCAGTGACAGTCCATTCAGAATTATAACCACGACTGGCACAAATAGTGGGGTCGTCTAGTGTGTTTCCCTGTCTGTCGTCGCTGAGAGACTGTTCACTTTGACCAGCCCAAATGTAATTGTTAGGATTAAAAAGGAAATCCAGAGAGTTCAGAGGATGGACAGGGTGATGAAGATGATGAGGATATCTCAAATCTTGTAAAAGCCCGCTACCACGTCACACTGTATACCCCAGACTGAGGAGTTCCTTTCTGTGTCGTACTTGCCTCTGCTCCTCCTTGTGTCCTCTTTGGAGATGTCCCTCTCCTTCCGTAGGCACTGGCTTTAAATAGGGCAGCAGAGCCCCCATCACAGAGAGAAGCTGCCCCCCCCCCCCCCCCCCCCCCCCCCCCCCCCCCCCCCCCCCCCCCCCATGTGCTTGAAATAATAGTGAAATTGAATATTCTCTTGGCACATCGGCAGATCTATTCCTGTAGCCAGGACATCCTTCCAAATTCCCACTGTGGGGTATTTTAGGTTTGGGAAGTCCAGACCATCGGAGTTAGACCGGCCGCAGGGGGCTGTACAGCGAAGGGAGTTCAGAGAGGAGCTCATGGTTATAAAAACTTCAGAGAGCCGGACTGACGAGAAGTTGCTGGAGCGCTGCTCGGCAGGGGTTCCCGAGCGAAGCAGCAGCTGTAATGTTGCCACAGTTTTTTTCTTGTGTGGGGAAGACAGAGCATACATGCTGAGAGGATAAGCTCCTTTAAAAGCCGGCACTCTACGGCTGGCGCTCCAGCTTCTGCCCTATCCAGGTATGACACACGAACCTCGGCTTGTTTTGCCGAACGATGAAGACTTTAAATCTTAATCTTCTGTCTTTTGAAGAGCAGCTTCTCGGGAATTGTGGGCTCAGCTGTGTTGACGTGACAATCCAGTCAGATCAGGACCTCTGCGTCATGTTTGAATCATAATCCCGCCGTCAATGGGAAAGTTTGTCTTTGGGCTAAGAAACCTCCATGTCACTGTGTTCATCCGCACTGTCGCTGAACTATGTGAGTCGTCTGAATTTAGCATAATCCCGATCTGCACTGAACCTCGGTCATAGTCCCAACATTAATCTGAGGGATGTTTTCACTCTAATCTGCCCTGCTGATTTGGTCGTGATGTACTGTGACTGAAAAGAAGCACGTTCTTTACACCGTAACTCGGAGACGGGCACATTTTTCATCTCACGGAGCAGTTGTTGCAATTATTACTACTGCTACTACACATTAGGCCATTGCAATTGTTTCATATCAGGGCATTGCAGCACCTTGGGCCCACCTAGTCACCATCACACTCTCCTCACCGTATATTTACATTTACTTATCTATTTCTTATTTTAATGGTGTTCTATTGTATGTCCCTCCCTTTCTCCCCGTCTGACTCCCAGGTGTAGTGTGGCTGGGGAGCTCAGCAGGATGGAAATAGATGCCCGTTTTCGCTACTATTTCCAGCACCCGTGGTCGCGTCTCATCGTGGCCTACCTCGTCACCTTCTTTAACTTCCTCATCTTTGCTGAGGACCCCATCTCTCACAGTCAGACAGAAGCCCATATGATTGTGGTGGGCAACTGCTTCTCCTTCCTGTTCAACAAGTATCCGGGCCGCGAATGGAACGCCCTGAAAGTAACGTGCTGGATACTGGCCATTATCTGCGGCCTGGTAGCCGGGAAGTTTATATTTCACCGCCAGCTCTTTGGTAAGTCATGTGCACAATAATGCAGTGGAATGTGCAGAGTAATGGCTCCTCTGAGGGCGCGGGCCTTCCTCCTGAGTTGTTTCTGTTGTGGCCGTTCATCAGTGAGAGGCACCTTTTACACTCATACTCCACTTTTTGTAGGAAAGGAAGATTTTTTTTCTCCACTATCAGAATTCATCATTTGTATCTATGCTCGTGCACTCATGTCTTTCTCGATAAACTACTCCCTGCCTCCCGTTTCACTTATGATCTGATCTGATTCAAACGGTATTTGTAAATCTCGTCTGCTTTCACCACACTCTGGTTGAAGTGGGCCGCAGTTAATTATTATTTTGCGGATTAATCAATCGGCGGATTAAAAAGGCAAAGAAATGTAGAAAAATGCCTGCCAGTTTTTTTCTTCTTCAAAGACGAAGATTATAACATCAAAGTGCTTGTTTTTAGCTCTAGAAAACCTCAAATGTTCACATGTGAGAAAAAAATGGCAGAAACTCAATGAATGTTTGCTGTTTTGAAAAATTAAAGCCCCAGCAAACCTATAGTCC
Source organism: Scophthalmus maximus (assembly GCF_022379125.1). NCBI lineage: Eukaryota > Metazoa > Chordata > Actinopteri > Pleuronectiformes > Scophthalmidae > Scophthalmus > Scophthalmus maximus. The sequence continues at coordinate 10,323,925 of NC_061521.1, read as the reverse complement.
ACCCGTTCAGGTGTTCTCTGATCAGTCCTCATCTCAGGACTGTGTGGGTGTGGACCTATAGTCTGACTGACAGCTCCGCTCTCCTGTTAACATTTGTAGCACTTGTCTGGACAGGTTGACCAGTGATCATTGTGATTGCTCCCTGGGAGTTTTGTGACATCATAAATTCCCAGCATAGCCCCGCCCATTTTCACGTCCAATCAGCAAGAGTGATTAAAAATACCTGTGCAGAGGCTTTGAAAAATGACCTGACATGACTTGACGGATTTATCAACTACTTGTTGCAACTCTGGGTTCAATTGGTAAAGCAGCTGCAAGGTTTAGACTATTATAGGAAAATATTATTCAGTCAAAACTGCACACTGGAAATTTATTAGCTCCAATCATAGACTGTATATAAAAATGGACTTGGTCAACGGGACCAGGAAGTGAAGCCAATACCAAAGTGCCTGAAAGCTGTCGTCTCTCTAATGACCCGCAGAGGGGCGACTCCACTGGTTGCAAAAATAAGTCATTTTCTATAGAAGTCTATGAGAAAATGACTCTACTTCTCACTTGATTCATAACGTCGGTACACATTTTCCTGAGGAGTTTGACGTCTCAATCTCTAGTTTCAAGTCGTCAATACAGCATGATGTTCATTTAGTAAATGATGGTCTCATTTTGAATAAAATAGACAATAAAGCACGGTATGCAACAAGATGGCGCTTGCCAAAACACTCAACTCAAGGCTTGAAAAACGTCAGTTTGCCAACCAGTGGGTGACATCACGATGGGTTGCCACTTGGCTCCAATATGATCTGTCGCATGTTTGAATGCTCATTAGCCTGGGGGCGATTAAATATAACAGAGTCGTCATTGACATGTCTGAGTAAACCATGCCAGGGACCAGTATGCAAAAAGCGACACATCACAATGTATTTAAAAACTAATTTTGACATGTACTGTCAAACATGCCCAGACTTGGTAAAATGTCACTATTTCTCAGATTTAAAAGTGGATGCCTTCAAGATTAATCATGATATCAAATCTTCAGGTGCTCCACCCCTAAGCAGGGCCTGATACACCTAAATGGAATTGAGTCATCTGGGTTTTTTCCTGTGATGGCCTATTGTGAGCCTCTGCAGCCCAACATGCATCACCTTCTGCATATTTCAGTCAGCACTCGTGTTGCTCACTTCCTTCGTCTCCTCGGTACATTTCCTCTTCTTTTTTTTTTCACTTTCCATCTGTCTCGCCCTCCTATTACAACTTTGATCTCTTGTCGCTCTCTTGCCAGCTTGACTCTTTCCATTTCACTCATCTCTCATTAGGCCCCGACTGTAACATCATCAGCCCTTCATTTGTCTAAACGGTGCAACAGTTCACAGTGCTCCCAACTGAAGTCACACATTTCATATCCTACTCACTTCACGACTCACTTAGACCTGACACCCTGGCTTATCTTTGGATGAACCATGACTGACTATAATTGGAGGGCAGAGAGAGAGAGTTTTGGGCGTGGGTGACTCTGTGAGTGATTATCTTCGCGCAGCATAAATAGAAAGCGAGTTCATGATGACATGACACTTTGTGCTCATGCAGACTCCTGACTAAGAGGGGAAATGGACAGTGGCTTTGAGATCTGTGTTTTCCGGTACACGATGGAGAGTTTACAGATCTGATAATAACGGCTCTTCTACCTTCTCAAGTTGCGATCGTTCAATTGACTTACAGTTTCCTTACTTAGTATCTGTGACAAAGTTTCCTTTGCTTTGGGTCAGGATCGCACATGGGTTTAGACGATACTGTATACATACTGAGTCCTTGGAGATTTGTAGGCCTGAGATAGAAGAAGGTCATTTGATATGCTTTTATTAAAATAGTTCTGAAATGATTCATGATTTATATACACTGTGTTGAATTAAAAAAATATTAAATAAAGAAGGACCGAAAAACCGACCAACTCGAAGGTTTGTAAAGGGTTTGCCACACGTTCAATAAATAAAATCGTACCTACTTTAGCTCTATCTATGCATGTGCATATTTTTGGTTTGGTTTGACATTTAGGGTCATACACTTTCTTAGTAAGAGCTGGGCAAGAAGATTGACACCACTCTTTTGTCTGTCCGTCACAAAAGAAACCATAAACCAGGAGTCTGTGGAAGCTGTAGAGCCTCAGTGTTTTAGTCCACCAGCATTTGCATGACTCGTAATCGTAAAGTAAGTGTTTCATCACATGGACTCTGGTCCGCTCTCAGCGAGGTCTTTCACCCAGGCCCAGTGTATCTGGACCAGCGTCTTTACACTTACATTGGCTTCAGGGTATTGAGGACAGAAGAGTGCAGCTCGTCCTGCAGACAGGTTCAACTAATGCACTTCAACAAGCCTCTAAACAGATGGTGTGTTTGTGTGTGTGTGTGTGTGTGTCCTGTGAGAGTTGAGGATGTAATAAAGGATGGATGAAGAGAATCTGTGAGAGAGAGAGAGAGAGAGAGAGAGAGAGAGAGAGAAAGTGGTTGAGAGTTGGAGAGGCGAATTGTGTCCTGCACAACATTTCAGTCAAGCAGTTATGTAATCGCAGGCCAGGTGGGACATTAGAGCTGTAGTATAGAACCAGGCCCACTGTAAAATACACCGTCTGTCTTTGACCACATGATCCTCTTTTACAAATGTTATACATTGCATAACTGATATATACATTTCAGGCTGATTCTGCTTGGAGTTGTGCTTACCTTCATATCCATTTGTCACAAAGCTGGAAGCAGACATTGTTTTTGAAAGCGCCAGCATCATTTATTATTCATGATGGCCTAGAACATCTAAACATTTTACAGTGGATCACACCTCCAACTCCACCCTCTGGTGGATCGTTTTTTCCCCCCTGTATTTGCCTCAATGTGTGATTTACCGCCTCAGGAACCTGCACAAATATGAATCCAGAAGATGAATCACTTGTGACAGATAATGTGATTTGAGACAACATTCGAGGTTCAAGGAACAGCCTATGCTTTTCCAGATCTCAGGGTCCACTCAAGGCTATGTGTGCTCTCTAATCGAGAGGGCGGGAGCCAATGATTTCTGGTCATCCAGAGGGAGACTGGCTGTCATTATGCATTTGCATTAAATCGTAGGTCACACAGGGTTTGTGAGCTGTCTATTTCAGTATTAAAGTGTAGCTCGTTTCCATTCAACCACAAATAACATTGAGCCACCTTTTTAACTCCTTTGGGAATATCATGGGCAAGGACTCTGCATCGTTTTTTTACTTAGGATTACGAACAAAGATTTTCAAGTAAAATGCATTTCACTTTTTCACTTTTACGGATGTTCTCTTTGTTTTTACTCAGACAACATTAGAATATCCCCTGTCTGACGTTTTCCGGAGAGTCATGTCTGAAAACGGCTTGAAAGTGACGCTGCAGGACAAATCAATAATTCACTAGTAAAAACACAAGCTCTGTGCCGCATTGCATGGGCACAGACTGAAAAACAGAGATGGATTTTGAGACAAATTCTCTCTTCCATAGTCAAGGGGAAATGACAGTATGACACAAAGGAAGATTCAAGATCTGCGCGTCTCGTGTCTTAACAAAATAAGACCATGCAGGACAAAATGATGTGGAGATCCATTGATATTCAGGACACTCAAAACCCAAAGTTCAACATTTTGGCAAATACACTTATTCTGTTGCTGAGGGTCAGATGAGCAGATCAATGTATCTTTCTTATCTGTCTCTGAAGCAGCCTTTATCTTGGCACAACGACCTGAAACAACAAGCCTGGTGTTGTCCACAAGAGAATCAGCCCCTCCATGGACCCGACTTGTCTGGAAACAAGAGTGAAACTAGAAAGATAAAACCCATTAATCACTGATCTTCAGAGGGGCAAATGAGGAGGTAGATTCTGGACAGAGCCATATTAGAGTGATATTGATCCTCTCATGTAGCTTGTGTGTGTTAATCTCAAAATGTTCTTTCAAAAACAAACATTGGATTGTTGGATCTAATGTTTTTTGTTTCTAATCTTATGTTGGTAACATTTTTTTTCTGATGACCAGACGTTACTCGCGTTTGCAGTGTTGAGTCATATAATATATATAGCAAATGCCCAATAACTAGTTACTCTTTCCGCAGTGATGCAGCACCGCGGCACTTAAGCTTTATATCACGGGACTATTGCATTAAATGTCTCCCACTGCCCATCTCAATAATGGGAGACGTGAAACTGCTCCTTATTTCTCCCTCAAGCTGTTTCAGTCCCTAGATTAGCATAATATATTCACCTATTTCTCTCCGGGGCTTTAACGCATTCTAAAAAGTAAAATTGAAGGGTAATTTTGAGGCATGTGGGGCGCCGTCCTAACCGTATTAGACCCTGCTTTACGACATTTACATTCACTCAAACACGTGCCGAGTCTTTCTAGGCTCCAGAAAAGTATCAACAGCACAAGAACATCAGGGTTTTCACATTACTGTCACAGTGATGTGAAAACCTGTTTCACAGAACTGCGCCACTGGACATTTTGTTGAGCCGTGTGTGTGTGTGTGTGTGTGTGTGTGTGTGTGTGTGTGAGAGACATGCCATTGGTTGCTCTGTTGTTGCAGTGCCTCTCGTCCATAGTTTCCATGATCTTGATGATTGTAGCCTGCAGGAAGCCATCTGGGTTCTGTCATATGTTATTACTTTGCCACGCAAAGGCTGAGATGGCTTATGTACTGCACTGTGTGGCTGCGGGTCAGAGTGGTGTGTGTGTGTGTGTGTGTGTGTGTGTGTGTGTGTTGGAGTGGATGGGTGGATGGCAGGATTGGGGCTCTCTGCATGCTCTGTGTGTGAGTGTGTGTGTGTGTGTGTGTGTGTGTGTGTGTGTTGGAGTGGATGGGTGGGTGGCAGGATTGGGGCTCTCTGCGTGCTCTGTGTGTGAGTGTGAGTGTGTGTGTGTGTCTGGCTGTGGGGTATTTTACTGTCCATGTGTGTGTCTGAGAGAATGCCTTTCTGTCTCTCTAGTCCTGATAAGCATTGGAATTCATTATCAGGAAATTATTCTGCAACGATCAAGATAATTAAATTGTTTTAGATCTTTTTTTAAGTCATTTATCATTTAAAAAATGACTACCCTCTCTGTTTCATGTCTCTGTGAATTTAATATGTTCTAGCTCAACTTGAAGCTATTCTATAGACTGAACAGTTAAAATAATCAAACGAATGATTATTTGCTGGTGTATATGGCAGCAGTCGTGTTGTTGTTGTCCCTTTTCCTTTGTGTTTAGTGTGTATGCGTGTTTTTGTGCGGAAATGAGATTCAAAAGGAGGCAAAAGCAAAAACCTAACAAATGTCCCACCTTAAAATACATAGGATGAAGATTACATTACATGATAACAAAGGTTAAAAGTCTAAGTCTACACAAATTCATGTCTGTATTACATAACGTCCTCATATTTACAGTCGTCAAACATACTATGACTTTGTAATTTTTCATTATTGAATAATCTTTTAATTAATTTTTTTTAAGTCTATTAAAATACTTCAATCATCATGTTGCAATATGATCACACAAGGAGTGACGTCCATCAACATGTTGACATCCAACTCATGAAAACTCTGGAGTCATTACTTACCATCTGGTGTTGCAGCTGATTTGATTCCATCACAAGATGGTCGGAAGTTTTACGCAATGTCCCCTTCCCACTTCCAAACTTCTCTTTTTCTTCTGGCTTGCATGCACCACACTCCTCTGTGAACTTGGCCTTTTCAAATATGCTACACACCTGAAAGTTTCGTGCCTGTATCTTGTACAGTTGTGACGCTGTGGAGGTGACACACACACGTACGCACACGCGCACACACACACACACACACACACACACCCAGCTGTCACGGCTGGTAATCATCATCTTCATAACTATTTAGCCTTCAACAAACTTATGGTGCCCTGTAGAGTTGTGTGTTCTAATGTAGGCTTGCTCTGGTGTCAGCACTGCTGTGCCCCTGCAGTCTGGATTCATAGCACATTTATCTTACAGTTTGAAGCTGCTACTGCAGTTCTCTGAAGTCGTGGCTTTGATGCAATTTAGCATAGTGTGCATTTATGTGAGGCTGAATTGTTGTTAGGGCTGTCACGATCATGGAATTTTAGTTGATGATTGCGATTAACAATTGTATCGTTCTTCCTTTCTTTAATATAGTACAAACCGAATTATTGTTTGATAAGATCATTTATTGGTATTGAACATTGGAACATAAAAGTAAAAAAAATATTAGTTGCCTATTTTTGCCATAAAAGCATAGAAAAGTCCAGGAATGGGTATTGGTAGGTATTGGAAGGGAAAAATGGAATGCGAACATCTCCAATCTATCTAGCCTTTCAACACAGTGCAATATTTAGCAGCTAAAAACACAGATATTTTTCCTCAGGATTTATTGGCCAAAATAAGGCAAGCCCTTTGTCCTCTCGTGTCGTACCTTGTATAGCCCACAATTCAACAAAAAAGTGCAAAATGAAAACCATTGACATTTCCCACTCCCCTAAACGTATTGCAAGCTTTTTTCTAAACCTACAACGTAATTCTTCACCGTCACACAGACCTTGTTAATGTGCTCTACCTGCGGAGTGGACCTCACGTCCACGTTCTTGCTGGGAAGGATAGAACACAGAGGTGTTGGCACAGCAGACAGGGGCACAAAGACACACACGCAACAATGACGAAAGGTAGCAAAGGAAAGCAGCCAAGAGGAAATTGCTTATTTACCTGAAATGTATGACTCCTTTGGTCCGGAGCCAAGCCATGAATAACAAACTGAAATGATCTAAACGGCTGCTTACAGGAACAGGTAGAGAGGTTCGGTGGCCCGGTTGCCAGCTTCTCTGTGTCGCGGCTCTACCTGCTGCAGCCTCCCTGCGGAGGGACTTATGTTGTCACGTCCCTGCTCTGATTTATTATCCAGACACTTAGTTACAGAGGAGTTTAGCTCTGGGGAGAGTAGTGACCATAGTCGTGGCTATTCCCCAGCCCCCTCTGTGATGCTGTGGCCCAGCAATTGTGTGATGAATGGGGATGCCCGTGTGTGTACATGCTAAGATCCAGGCAGTGGTACAGTATAACTCTGGGTTTGTTTTCAGGGGAGAATGTTTATTTGGGTCCCCGAGGAGGGCAGGGTGTTTGTTCTGATGCTGGAAATCCAAAACAGGATACGGTGGAGCTGTGCACCGAACCAAAAATAGATGAAAGCACAAGCAGTGCTCTTACAGTTTGTGCACAAAGCGATGGCTTTAATAGAAAGAGAAGTGGATAAGATGAGAAGATAACACCGATATGGATGAATCAATATGGACGTGATAGTATCACCGATTGTGTGGCCAATCATGAGCCGTGTTTAGTTTTTTCCAAGGCCTGGTGTTGAATACATTCATTGTTAATTTCCATGATCCATGTGCGGTTCAATGCACTACGGTCAAAATATTTGTACAGGAGGCGACGGTGAGTGTTTTTTTACAGGCTTGTGATTAAAGGAGTTAATGGCACCAGCATTGCAAATAAATAATTGAATGATGCACTCATTCACTTGTGAGTATAAAGATGAATGATAAACCTAAAACAAATATCCATCAATATGAACTGTGCACCGTTTTTCTATGAACCCTTGTACGTTGTGAAATCAACGCTGAGGATCAGACTACTGCTTTACTTTTCTACAACAGAATGTTTGATTGCAGTTAGTCAAGGGCTCCGATGTATTTTGATAAAAATGATTTTGTGATACAAAAAGAAGTCATGTTGTAGTTATGATCACAGTATTTTCTTTTTTTCATTTCAGTTCCACAATAGTGCAATTTCATACGGCGTATTTTAGGAAAGGATGATTGTACCATTAAGATCACTCACTGGCACGTGTAACAGGGATCCAGCCAAGGCGATTTAAGGTACCTAGTCAAAACAAGTTCCTCAGTCAACCAATTCCTCCAACCTTCCTGCTGGCTCTGCAGCACAGCCTCCTGTATCGCTCTCTTCTCAGGGTCCGCAGCTTCTTCTGGAACTGCTCACTAGCTGCGATGTACAGCACCGGGTCCAGGCAGCTGCTTACACTGCACATGGCCTCAAAGAACTCATAGGAGGCAAAGAGGACGCTGGTGTTGGATGGTGTGACCTGGTTATGGATCCTCATGAACACCAGAGTGATGACCATTATGTGGTAGGGCATGAACGAGACCACGAAGATGAGTATGGCGGCCGTGATGAGCCGCAGAGGCTTCCCTCCTCCCCGCTGGGCTCCACTGGGCCTTCTCCCGCTCGGGAGACTCCTCAAAACACGAGCTGTCGTGATGTAAAAAGCCAGCATGATGCTAAATGGCAGAAGGAAGCCTACTGTTGTTCTGATTATGGTGATTGTTTTGACGTAGATAAAAGGACCCTGGATGTGGTCCATGCACACGGTGACATTTTCCGGCCGCTGAATTGCGAAAGTGACAAATAAGTCGGGAACGGAGCTCAAGAGGAGCACAGCCCACGTGCAGGCCGAGCACAGCTTGGCCTTGCCCGCGTCCCACCAGCGGAGGGAGCTGATGGGGTGCACCGTCCCGACGTAGCGATCGAAACTGATCAGAGTGAGGAAGAGGATGCTGCCGTATATGTTGATGTTGAAGGAGATCTTCTTGAACTGGCAGAAGACATGTATGTCCTTGAGGTGCGGCCTCTGGAAGGTGAAGTAGAGGGTGATCGGGAGGGTGAGGATCCAGGCCGAGTCGCACAGTGCCAGGTTCAGCAGGAAAACATTGCTGGTGCTCGAGGTTTTCCTGAAGCAGATGTAGTTGATCAGAGCCGCCACGTTTCCCAAGATCCCCACGGGAAGAGCGAACGTGAAGAGCACCAGCAGAATGTAGCAGTACCACTGGCCGTTCTCAAAGCGGCTGCAGAATACTGTGGACTGGTTCAGAAACTCCAGGAGCACCTCTGGGATTTGAAGAAGAAAAAGGAGTCAGTTATATTAGTGACATTTTGTTTACATCAGGGCACCACGAAAATGTATACCTATATCTATATCTATATATCACTACATCTTTATAACGTCAATGTACACATCAACTACCCATTTCCCACTTTTCCTACCTTCCATATTCCTTCAGCTTCTTCATCCAAATTCAAGCCAACAACCGTTCATCAAATCACTTCCTTCATGTACAGTATTACATTTATATTAATGTCATGTACGATATCAGGTTCATTGTCGTGTTTAAAATAACTACTCCTTTGTCATTTCCACTACCACTTCTTCTATATTCTTTTAGTTTAATATTTAATTTTATTTAATTTTATTATTTTGTAATTGATTTTACTTGTGTTTTCTTCTATTCAGACTCTGGTATTCTTGCATTTTATCTTATCAAACAGTTCTAGTATTTTTTTATGCTGAAACTTTCAGATAGGAATGGTTTAAAAGCAATAAAACTACAAAAGAACTGCCAGGTAAGTGGCCGATCACATAAAATTATATCTAATTATCACTCTTCTTTAAATTGAACCTGCTGGCACTTAATGCATTATCCCGTTGAGTAAGCAGGAACTTAAAAGAGGCATCAAGAAATGAGTGTTTTATATCATATTCCTTCCTTATCTTTTGGGTAAATCATCGTAGAAGATAGTAAATGGTATATACTGTAAAAGGAAAATGTTTAAATTATGATGTTCCTACTAATACCATAACATGTACTTTGTGGAATTGGAATCTCTATGAAATACTTGATCACAGTCTGTTTTAATGAGTCTGCTGTTAAAGCCCTGCTCTCAGCAAGTACTTAAAGTAAGATGTGATCACCCACTCTCTCTCTCAGGGCCCAATATATATTTACTGTAACTGTCTCCATAGTCTCTGAGCGTCACCACGGTGTCCAGGAAGTGAACGCTCGACTGTCTGCTGAAAACAATGAAACCTGGGGGACTGTTGATCTATTGCCTCCATGCACCATGTCAGCCTCTGTTTGCACTTAATCAGAGATAATACATTCATTTTGTTCAGCGGAGCGGATAGTAACAATTTCCGTTTGATCACATTTCAGCCCAGATCATGTCTGCCTGTTTATTCCCATTGAAAAAGAGAATATCCTATAAGTTTAATGTGCAATTTGGTTATTGAAATGCTTAATTTCAATAACTAAATTATGCTTAATTCTTTTTATTTCATCATCGTTCTACATTGCAAATAATAATTTTAGAAAGACTAATGTTTTTTTTATATAATACAGACAGTGATTACCTCATTCATACAACATTCATGTCAGGAAATTAAATACATCACATACAAGTTTATTTATGATTGTATCATGAATGATTGGAAAGTTAAATAAATGTTATGTAGAATATCCTAACAGAACCCATAAAAAAAAGGTTAATAACAAATTATTTCATGGTGGAGATTGTACTCACCTCCTTTGGCTGCTTGAGACTTGTTGAACCTCGGAATCATGATGAATGAAGACGCTGATCACATCTCAGGCCGTCTTCACTCCTCCTCCGCCAGCTGCGTGCTTCTCGTCTGTCAGCAGCCGTCAGTGCACTGATTTTCCCGTGAGCTGCGTGTGCGCGTTTGTGTGTGTGTGTGTGTGTGTGTGTGTGTGCGCGTGTGTGTGCCTGCGTGGGTGTAATACAGTAATCAGAGGATTAAACAAAACTCTTAAAACATCAAACATATTTGCCTGTGTGCCCGTGTCTAACTGATGCTCTTCTAGTTTTCACGGTGATGTTTGTGTTTCTACCTCCAAAGCTTTCTGAATGTACTGTAAGTGGATTACTAATATAAATCTGGTGACTTTTATAACCAGAGCACTTTCCCAGAATTATTGCATATGATCCCATTATCAGATCAGAACAGATCCGGTAACCTCTGTCCATAGATTGCCTTATACCTGGACAAGGTTGTATCTAGAAAAAGTTGCTATTTCATAGGAACTACTGTGGATTTGAATTCGTAAAAAAAAAAAAAAATGTTTTAGATTGTCACTGTTCGTTGTTTTATTAATTAAAGTATGTCAGTAGATTTTGGGAGTAATTTAATTTCACAGATTAAAATAATCAAGACAAAGTGCAGTGAATTCACGCACAGATTTGGCTTTCTAAGATAGTTTGATACAAAGGACACAAGAGGACGAAGTCAGAGCGATGCTCCTCACACAGGATGAGGCTCAAACTGGTGCAACGCTGTGCACATTTAAATCAAGGCTGTGCTGAAGAAGAATCTTAAAAGCAGGAAAAAAATTGGAGTAGGGTTTCCGTTTTTATGGTGTTTGTAGAAACTGCAAAAATGCAGTGTGTGGACTATAAGGATGCGATGGTTATCTGCATGTGAACTTGCCAGTCAGCTCTTTTGTGTGTCTCCCTCTATGACCACTAGATGGAGAAAAAGCTACATGTAGTTTTTTCTTTTGGTGTTTTTTTAATGTACATTTGGAAGCATCTTGAGGGGAGCTGGATATGATCTCATCCCAAACAGAACATTATGAATAGCATTGGAGGAATCATAATGTAGATACTGTAAATTACTCATCATAAATGTAAGTGAACTCTTGCTGGGTGTGTTTGCAGTGAGGGGGGGGGGGTGAGAAAGCGATATAACGAGTGTCTCCCTCTCTTCCCTCAGTTTTTTCTTGTGTGCTTGTGTGTTTTGCCGCCTTGTCCATGTATGCTGTTGTTGTTGTCCCCTGTCGGGCTGCACCTCGCTGCTGGCAGTGCTCATGAATCACTCCTTATCGGGGGCCTCTACTGTCGGGAGGTGCAGTGACTCAAACCACTCGGCTGGAGAGCCTTGAATCAGCCACTAGTTAAGTCTCGGCCGTTACAGGCGGAGAGAGAGGCTGAGAGAGGCCGACCGCGCTCGCTGCCGCGGCGTGCTGCTTTAAAAGTCAGATCTGCCGATACACACTGTGCACCTACATCCGAGCCGGGGGCTCATCGGCACTGTAGGCAATTAAGTTCACCCATGCAAGTCAATTCAATTATGCATATGTGATGAGGCCTGAAATACCACAGAGCAAGACGTATGGTGCGGCCTCGCACTAGGCCACGCTGCTTTCTGCTTCAGCATCCCCAGTTTCTGAGGCCGAGTTCCTTTTCTCTCCACTGTCACGCCGAGCGTTTGCTCATTGAGGGAACTGTCGGGTTTTTCTTCTTCTTTAACACTCACAATAAGTAAGTGAACGCATTTTTAAAAAGTGCCAGTGTGCATAATCACCTGAAACTAAAAGGTGTTGCGTTTTCTTTACCTTCATATTTACGTTTGTCCGGAATGGACAAACGGAACACTGGCTCTATAGAGGACCATTTGCGTTTTGAAGCTACCAAAAAAACCCCAGTAGGTTCTCCTACACACTTGGAAGGGGAGGTCTGAGGGGAGGGGTGTTCAACAAAAGATCCTGATCTCCATAGGAATCTCAACATCTTTGTTGTTCTTTTAATGTTCGCTGCAGAGAGTGAGCCAGCTGAGATTGAACAGCATGTAGAACTATTGGAGTCAACCAGCCAGGCTGTAATAGGAAAATAAATGGAGCATTCTGCTTTGCTATCTTTCTGAAGTGTGTACACACACACACACACACACACACACACACACACACACACAATGAGCTCTCTGAGGTGCAATAACTCAAAGGGACGCTGACTGAGCTGGAGGAGAGAAAAACAGAGTTTTTCTGGGGAAGATGGCCGCTTCTGGCACCAGATCACAGCTCGCGGAGACAAAGCCGGGAGAGAGCCTTGAAGTGTGCGTGTGTGTGTGTGTGTGTGTGTGTGTGTGTGTGTGTGTGAGCAATATGTAAAGTAGTTGAAATAGGGGTGTATAGCTAAGCTCACTCTTAATTAACTGCCAATTGGGTAACCTTGAAGCGGCTGGTGATGTGGGTTCACCGTTTGAGGACCACGTCATCAACCTGTAAAATTGGTTGCATAACGTCCTCTGTGACTCTAGAGGGAGCTTTTTTGAATCTGACGCTGTCCCCCAAATCACTCCATATGCAGTGCAAAATATTATCTGTCCCTCATTTTATTTGTGAGGCCAAATTCTGAGTATGTATCCCCTGTAGTCCCTGTAGAACTTCAACAGTGGAACAATAAAAGTACAGTCCATGGCAATGTTTAATTCCCATTTTTCAAAGAAGTGTATTTTTTTATATTCCACCACAAGACTGGAAATATAAATGATGAATATCCACATAACGTAAAACGTGGCCTGCTTTACAGCTGAATTAGAGATGTTGTTGTCGGCGGTCCACAACACATTTGTTGACCGTTAGTCTACTGACATTTATGAAAGGAAAGCACTTTAGAATCATGGGCAGATTCTTTATCAAGGATCCTAAGACACAGATACACGCACCACTAGCGAAAGCGACCTGAAGGCCACTGAGGAAGAGTGTAAGAAAAAGTATGGTTCACTCGAGGCGAGCCAGCGCCTGGAGCTCGATGGTTGAAGAAGGATGAGCAGCGGAGGGAGAAGGACAGAATGACTGAGCAGAAGATCGGCCTCCTGATCGACCGGATCAAGGTAAGATGCCTCTGCCGATCCTTTTACCCCAGAATAACGGCAGGCTTGTTCATGAATGGTTGGGAAGTTTTAAAACTAAAATACTGTTCTTGTCTTTCCAGATGCTGCTCATTCAAACTGCAACACCCGATAGGAGCAGAGAAGAAAACAAGCAAAGTGTACATGAGGACACCCGTTCTCCCCTTCCCCCTTCCCCCTACCCACCCTTCATCCTACCCCCTACCCATCATCGAACACCATCACTTTATCCTTCTACCTCTCCTTTTCATTCAAATCCTACAATTCATCCAATCTCACTCATGGGTGAAGATCTCGGGGGGGAAGGTGGGGAGACCTGTTCCCACAAACTTCTGAAAAACATAGTTAGACATAGTTGTATGTAACATATACAATAAAAAAAAAACATGCATTCATCCAATGTAAAGACTAAGCTATGAACACTACAGAACTATGTGTAAGTCTGCAGATTTTCACAATAATTACAAAACCACATTTTATCAATCAGTCACACTATTGGTGCGCAGAGAAAACCACATTTATATATTTAATGGGATTACATTTTTAAACTGAAACATTTTGAGTATTTCAGTCACTAGCTACAATTGCTTCATCCAGTTTTGATCTCTGTCAGCAGGCTGGGTGAATGTGGGGTGTTGTTATGCTTGGCAGGCTTCCTGTTTGAATAGCTGACCCAGATAGATTGGTGAAATTAAATGAAAGGAAAACCATTCAGTACAGACCTACAGCACCTTCTGCCACAGTGCAACAATTTCCCACATTTATCAGTGGTGAAAATTAGGGTCGCGCGTCAGTGACGAAGCAAAATGACAATGATTCCAAAATGGGACAGTTTTTCGGGCACAACCTGAACAAATGGCAACGATCGTGTCATAGTGATGTCATGAGTGTTGAAACATTTGTCACAGTCACGGAGGGCACGGCGTTTGACTAACATGCATTACCTTGACAGGGAGGGTTAAAATGGGAGACCCTCGACGGACTGCTGCGACCTTAAGGTCGAGGGTCACGTGAGCAAATGGGTTCAGCCAAGTTTCTGGCTGTGTAAGATGTTCCCGTGTTATTTTACTGTTGGTTTAACAATGTGTTTTATTTTTAGTATGCATTGATTATTGAAAATGCCATTTGCTGTCTACTAACTACACAGATATTAAGGTCCTAATAAGTGTCCTTATTGTTGTAATAGTAGAAATATGTCTGTAAGATACTGATACATTTTGAAGGGATGCGTCAATGTTGTTGTCAAAATCTGATTTACTACAAGTTATGTTTGCATGATTATTCACAAGTGATACAAATTGGTGGTTAACCTGCTCCAATCTGCTTCTCTCATTAATTTGTTTTAATATTTTACTTGAGTATAAGGACTAAAAATCAAGATATCTTTAATAGCTCTTTTGTTTGATTAAATTTGAGCTTCATGTCTCTTGAAAATCATTCTGTTATTTTAAGTCCTCCAGCTTTGTGAAAGTTTATGAAATTCTAAATATTTTTCTTTTAATCCAATTCGGCCCAGGTCTGAAAGATGGGATTAGTTACAGACGGAGTAGATCCTACTCTAGGTAGACTCCTTTTGTTCCATGAGTCAGTGTTTTAGTTAGATCAAGGACTCTGACAGCTGTAATGTATACTGTACCAGTGTAATCCTATTTCATCACACTCACCAGAGAAAAATATGAGTCCTTGAAATTAAATTTCTGTGCCTATTTGTGTTGAGGAGCAGCCACATAAAAACTGGTCTGTCACCACATTCAAAGTCAGGCACCAACTTTAGTCTTTTAAAGGTACAACAACGAGCCAACAGTGGCATAATAAACATTATCTCCATGAGTTCTGCTGAGGACTGAGGACAAGCTTGTGTGATACCGTGCAGTGGGCTGCGTCTCCGAATCAATCTCATGCCGCCAGAGCGACATTTCTCCATAATTTGAATCCGAGCGAGAACTGTGGATTAAGGAAAACACCACGGGTCACAAATGTTTGAGTAATCTCTCTAATCACGTGGAACGGGCATCATGAAACACAAGCGAGCCTCAGTCGGCTGACAGCAAAACCCACCAGATGCATGGCAATGGTGTGTGCGTAGAATGGCTCTCTGTTGGGATTGTCAATGACATGGTGACGGTTGAAATTGGTCAGGAAAAGTCAATTACTCCAGGGTGTGGAAGTGACACCTCGAAGTGGCCTTTCATCTCAATTTCACTGCTCCAAAGGGCACATGTCCAGCGGAGGACAACTTTGATCCCTGTGACTAATTTATCTACTTTCATCTTCATTTTCGTGGGCATGCGTGTTCGCAGGTTGACGTGCCTTCTTTTTTTTTGAACCGCCACTGACGGCAGTGTCCTTGTCGTGCTCCCTCCACTCTAGGTCGATACCTGCGCCTGAAAATGTTCCGCGAGGATCATGGCTCCTGGATGACCATGTTCTTCAGCACCATCCTCTTCCTCTTCATCTTCTCACACATCTACAACCTTTTCCTGCTGATGGCTGGGAGCATGGAGTAAGCCATTCGATCTCTCTCTGTCCCTTTCCCCCCCCTCATTCTCCGCTTCCCCGTGCGTTAGACGTTGTACGCTCCCCTTTGGTTGGCGTGATTGATCTCAATGTCTCGCCTGAACACAGAGCCGGTACCGGTCTGATTAATCAGTCCCGACTTTAAATCACAGGAGCAGGCAAAGGGAGGGTGGTTTAATCCTGAAAGATCCCCTTCAGCCCCCACACTTATTCTCCCATGATCTCTACTTATTTATTTATTTTTTTGCTACATCTCTCTGTTTGAGCCCCTGTTGTTTTGGACGTACCTGCCGAGAAACCAGCAGAGCTCGACACCCACACGTCAAGCCGATGACAGGAATCCGTTATTGCATTTGCAAGGTGTCCGTCTAGAGGAAGGAAAACATGCCCTTGAAGCCAGCCAGCCAGACACGAGGTCGCCCCAAGGTGATGTACCTTGTGGAAGAAAGAAAAACAGTGAGGCGGGTGTCTTCTTCAGGTGCAGGCTGTCAAGAGGGAGGTCAGGGCTGGTCACTGCTACTGTCCCATCTTAACAAGACGCATCAACTTTACATAAGGTGAAGGCAGATGAAGGCTATTGGCCAGCAGGGACGGTGTGGTGGTTCACTATGGCCGGAGGGAAGGGTTTGTATAGTCAGTCCATCTGTCACTCGGGGCCAGCGCGGGGACACCGGCATCCATCTTGTCCGTTCTCTCTGGTCGGCCGAGAGAAAGGAGGAGGCGAACAGCTGAGCAGAGGAGCGGGTACCGCCGAGATGATGAATTTTGCTTGCTCGGGGAAAAGTTACATTTGCAGTCGCACCGAGTGCATCCGTCACAAGGACGACTCCTCGTTACTGCCTCTCCTTTTGGCCTCGAAATAACGAGCGGAGGATCCATTTATAGTCGGTCAGTGCCTTTTTTTTTCTTTTTCTCAAGTGTGCTCCACTAGAGGACATTGGGATAAGAAAATAATGAGTTACTCACATATGTTCAACCGGCATAATGGTAATAATAATTTATATCAATTTGACCGGTGCGAGTCAGAGTCTCCTTTCATATCAGCTACATCCGTTTTTCATATACATAACACCAACCATTACAGATTATTAAACAGTTACAACAACACTAAAAGAAAACCTGCACAATGATTTGCTTTGGGTGTGTGTTGAGCACTGCCAACGGTTACTCAGTGCTGTAAAGCTCTCCACCTAAAGACAGATGGTGCTGTTGTGAAGCGAGTGAACCAGCTAAGACACCTGGTCTTTTTCTGCTCTCACAGGCCGCCCCTCCGCTCCCCTTCCTGTCCCTCTTTCCTGCTTGTTGTCTTTCAGCTCCAGCAGTGTGTCCGCCGAGGACCCGTAACCTGACAAAAACCATTAGTGTTCACATCTCTGTTCAAGTCCGACATGTTAAGAGCAGTGTTCACACTCTGCCAGGGTGCCCCCTCGGCGGACGAGCTCCGGGCTGCAGGCGCATGAAGGGAGTGGTGACGGAGGCAGGGAGGGATGGAGGGAGTCTGTGGGGGGGGGTTGTTGGAGGAGCGCTCCAGCCCCGATGATGCAGTGAAACTTGAGTCTTTTGATATGTGTCCAAACTCTATTTGCAACCCTTCCCTCACCCTGCGGTGAAACTGTTAGGTGGTGTAGTTTTCTTCTTCGCCACAGCACAAAGGAAAAGTACAAAACATCCCTTTGTGGCTACAGCTGGCCCCCTGCGGAAGTGAATGGTGTTTTTTTCCTTTTCAATTGTACTGAAAGAACACGCCGCTGTGAAGTGTTATTACTGCCAAGGGTTTTTTAAAGGGTAGGTATTTTGGCATGGGTTCGCTGGCTTTGACATCCAGCCATGGTGGTGCACTGCAGGGGATGCTCTTCTGGTGGCTGGTCTCACACACACACACACACACACACACACACACACACACGCACATATCAAAGACATACTGTTCACGTCTCACACTTGGCTCAAGTTAACTGTCAGGGCATGTATGTGCATGAAGGAAGCGTGTGGCTGTGTGTACGAGTTTGTGTGTGGCGCGGTGGGATCGGGGGGGTTGGGGGGTTGGCGTCTGTCTCCCTGCTGTCTCCCTGACCTGATGCCGTGTGCTGCCTGAGCCCTCCGCTCATTAATATGCTTTCATTTTTCCTCGACCTTTCAGGCGGTCTTCGGGCTTGATTTAATTAAAACCAGCATTAGATCGGAGAGGACAGGAGATAAACTGCACCATCAGAACAATAAACAATCACTGATAAGGGAGTGTGTATCTTTTTTGGACGGGAATTATTTACTCATGATTAGTCATGTAAAGTCAGTTCACCAGAGCCATTATATCTCGGCTCAAAGAGATTTCCAGACTGTGTAATCTTACACATGTCGAACAGTGTCTCAGCCAATATTTAAACAGCCTCTTCTAGGTCAACAGCCATCAACCTGTTACCTGGCTTATGTCATATCGGGGGGGGGGGGGGGCATTGTGGCTCCCTGGGAGCTGTAATCCACACTTGTTACCGAACCCTCACATCTGGGCTATTTGCATTTTAATGTAACTGTCAGATTAAGAGGGGGCTGTTTGTTTGAAACCAGGGGAGTGTGACCGCCCGGGGAGTTTGACGGGGCTTCATGAATGTTCTGTCACGCCACACAATCCCATTCCACCATCTTACGCCGCCATTACCGGCCAAAGCCAGCCCCTAATTAGATGGTGTTATTTAATTAAGACGGCCCAATGCGCGGCGTACACATTAATCTTGACTAATTTAGAGAAAATTGGGTGGTAAAGTAACGTGAAGGTGGAGGGAGGTTTGGAGCATGTGGGAATCTAATGAGGAACCGAAGTGGAACAGGGACAGTAAAGCTGTTAAATGATGGCTATACTTCTTCTGTCTGTTACTCAGTAGAGAGAAAAATGGATAGATGTTAGGATGGGGGGGGGGGGGGTATTCAGTTAGAGGATATCTTTGATGAGGAGCAGGGAGGGGTGGATTTGGCATTTTACTACAACAATACCCTGGGCGGGATTAGACCCCATCGTGTTAGGGTATTTTTCTTTGTTTTCCATGATCCTTTGTGCTGCGTGCATGCTGGTCCCACTCGTCTGTGTGTTTGCTTCTCTGGCACTAAGCTGGAGTAATTCCATGGACAAGTGGATTTAAAAGGCTGAATAAATAGCATGTTATGGTATGTAGATGCCTCCTGTTGCATACAAGCAGGCATGAGGCTTGCCGCTCCCTACGGTGCAGCGGCATTGTTTAATGATCCAGACTTTTCTTAACACTGAAATATGTGACTAACAAGCTGTCTGTTAGTTTTAGATATAGACATTTATGCCGTGTGGATGGTTACAGATAGAGAATTAAAAAGATGATTGAACTACAGCAGTTCAGTTCAATTAGAAAAGAGGGTTGAAAGATACAGGGTTGATGGCAGTGGTCATATATATGACCTCTGCATCAACCCGTGTGCTTTTCAATTTATCATATATATATATATATGTGTTTATATTCAGTATTTATTTAATGCATTTATTTAATCATTATTAATACTGTATTTAGTTATGCCTCGATTTACCAAGTCCTTGTCTCTGTTTTAGTTAAGTTACCTTTTCTGATCCCTTGTGTTTTGTTCGTCATAAGTTTGGTTAATTTCCTGTTTTATTTTTGTAAATCATTTCCTGTGTCTGGTTTTCTTGTGACTTTACGTTTCTTGTGTTTCCCTGTGACTGTCTGCACCTGTTCCTCATGTATCTCGTCTGTGTCTCATTAGCTGTGCCCTCTTGTGTGTATATATGTTTGTCCTGACTGCTTCTTGTGGATATTCATGAGTTTGAGTTTTGGATCTTGTATATTTTCCCCTTAAAAGGTTGGGTTTTTTTGTTGCTTATTATTAAAAACGTTTCCCCCTGACCTGCATTTTGGGTCCTGCTGAACCAAACTGTGACATTTTCACTCTTTTCGTAGATATTCTCTAAATATGTAATCAATTTATCAAGAAAATATATGTTGAGATGAATCCAAAATAGAATAAATCACTAGTTTTACTAAATTTAAGGATTTTTAGGGATTGTTATGTTTAAATACTTTGTCACTTTTGTCTTTGTCCTGAGACAACACTAAGATACCTTTCTGAAGACTGTGTCAGAAAGACTTCTGCTATTAGACCTTGATTTAGAAACCCGTCGCTGGGTTTTAATGGTAGTAATTGTCTTTGGGTTTAGAATAATTTCTCTTTGGCTTCCTAACTGTGCCGCTCTTGTTTCTACTCACTCCCACACCTACTTTCTGAGCATATCTCCTGCTGTCTTTCACACTCCTACACATGGACATTATGTTGGTACCTCAAAATTGACTCATTACGCATTGAAGTGTTTAGTGAGCCTAAAGCTTTCACTGAAGTCGTCTTCTCTCTATTCTCAGAATGTCTCTCAAAACCGACTGTGTGCCGTACGAAAACAGTGAGGTCAGTCATTTCCTCTCTGATGGTAAGATCCTGCTTTTTTTCTGGGACAGAGGGGAGGAGCGTCACCGCTGGCTGCTGCCCTCCACATACTTCACTGTCACATAAAGAGGAACAGCTGCAGTTGTAAACAGTAAACATCATAACCTTGACGGCGGGAATTATATATTATTGTGTGCGAGTGTACAGAATGTGTTCTTGTGTTGGAGCAGGACAGATGGGTTGTCGGTGCATGTGTGCATGTTTGTGTGTAGTGCCACACTCCGTTAAGTCACGTCATCTCTTCCTTATGTTTCACCACAACAATTAACGGCTCCGGTAACATTTCAGATCCGTCGTCAGAGCTTAACATTTTGAATGATACGTTGCCTTGTTAATTAAAGAGGTTGTGTTGTCACCCATGTCAGTTGGTTGGTTGGTTGTTCTGTTGGTCAGCAGATTACACAATAACTACTAAATCAACAGTGATTTATGGTAGAGATTATGCCTGTAGTCTAATGATGTCATCATTGATAGATGGATAGATAGATAGATGGACTTAATTGATCCCAAACTGGGAAATTCTGGTTTTACCACAACAAGATATCAGGCACGCACCACAAAACTATGCAAATATAAGGAATACCAATATTAAGAATGTACATAATATTTGTGCAGATGTACATAAGATCAGAAAATGTCACAGTGAGTATTTTGAAAATGGCTTATTTTGTGGTATACTAGTTTGAAGGATTTGTTGGGGATACTAAAGTACATATAAACCCACTCAGTATTAAGGTACAGGGAGGCCTGGTCTTGGAACCCTCCGTCCTCAAGGAAAGCTGATAGTGGGCATGGCCTGATAACAGCACTGTCCGAGATATTGCTCGAAGGTATTCACTCCCATTCCTGAGCCAGGGGACTGATAAGGACTAAAAGACTCAATCTACTGTTAGTTTAATACAATACGTGGTCTGATTCTGCGCTGAGTGATGAATAGAAATTGTGGGGTTTAAGTTGCCTTGGGAGATGGTACAATGATAGTGACGGGAGTGTGTTTTGACTGCGTTATGCTCGCTGGTAACATGCTGCTCAGCACTGTACACTGTAAATATGACGTTGGCCACTGTGGTGCACAGGGAGGAGAACAGGCAATGCATTTCAATGCGCAGTCAGCCAAGGTCAAAATGTAATGTTCTGATTGAGTCTAGGCTTTAGAGGTCAGATGAGGTCACTCAGTTGCCTTGGTCACTTAGTTGCTGGCTGTCCGACAGAGAAAGCAAGTTTATTAAACCCAGCATGACAGAATATAGCTCAGAGTGGACAGTGAAAAAAAAGATAGTATTACCGTGGAGTCACAGAGAGTAGTGAAAGCTCTCTCAGCGTGCTGGTTTACAACCTTAATCATCGGGTCCCCCATGGGCCTTGAAAATTCTTCAGTTGGGAGTTTGATAAAAAAATAAAATTAAACCATAAATCCTTCTCGTTAAATCGGTGAACATCTGTAGTTGTGGAGGTGCTTAGTGTGGTTCTGGCTCTTTGCTGCAGTGTGGATTGTTGATGAAATGGGGGGCGGGGGGAAGCAAAAAGGGTTTTTTGAAAGGCCGTTATAGTTTTCGATGTAATTAAAGTCTTCGCAGGGCCACTTCATTACTACCAGTCCTGTTTTTGTTTTCATTTAGCCACAGTAGTTACACATTTCGAAAATGTAATCTGCTGCATTTTCATATCAATATGTAGCCCTCGCACTCAATTTCAACTCTGACATAGAGTCTTATACACACCTTTTGCATGGGAGGAATTTCAAAGAAAGTTAAAGAATAATATTTGTCTAATACAGTATTTAACCTATGCATTCATAATAAAATATTCATAAAAAATCTGGTGGACAGTAGAGAGCCGTAACAGTTGAACAGACATAGAAAAGACCAGCTGTATCCCGAGCTGTATCAGAATTAAATCCAGCAACAGAGATGTGCATGTTTCAACTGCGGTTTGCAAATGAGCTGTCTCAAAAACAATTAAATTGTCCTTTTCCCTGCTTAATGTCAAACCACGGTAGCGTCCAAACTTTCCAAAGCTCTAAAACTCTGCTGCGCAAAATTGTAATTTCTTGCATGTGATGGAACAAGACTTTGAAAGGCATTGAAATGTCATTGAATATTATGTCTGAACAAGTGTTGGAAACCTGATAACATTCCACAGAGGGTCAAAGCTGGCTGAGCCGGCTGGCTGGCACCGCCGCTGCCACTGGCTCCACGATTAAGCCACGGGAGCCATTTTGGGGCTGATTATTCATGGTGCTACTGTACTGATGTTCCACTACACTGAATTCTCTCATTAGGTCACCCGGCTCTAAAGGCCATTACATTTTCAGTCGGCATGAATAAGTCAGGGAGTTCTGCTTCTGATCATGCAGTGCGAAGAGTCCCCAAACTCATCATAGGTACTGAGCAAAAAAAAAACCCACCTCTTTCAGGAGCACAGGGGTAACATTTGCTCAATTAAATATGTGAGAAGGGCAGGGGCTGAAAGTAGGGGAGGTTTTTTTTTTTGTTTTTTTTCGATTTAAGGCCTAGCATGTGGTGCCAGACAGCATTTCCAGAAGTATCGATTAGAAATTTAGCTGCGGGTAAATGACTCCCAATGGGATCTCCTTGGTAACTGGAGCAGCGCCAAGCCACTGAATGTCTAACTGACTTAATGCAGGTATAAATCGCCGTTCCAATCAAGGCCATTTTATTTGCGGGCTTGAGTGGGGCGATACGTCACTTGCGGCACTGCACGTTTTCATCAATAGAATCCTGCCAAATCTGTTAAGCGCATGCTGCATTGATGACATGTGATTTATGACGTTTCCTTCCGGGCAAGAGTATTTGTTTTTGCAATTGCACTAAACAGGTAGTTGAAAACTGGTGTCATTTTGGGTGACGGGTAACCATGAAATGTTCTGTGTAGCTTGTATGGCTTGTGAGTATTATGCATTTCAGATCTGGAAAATTCACAAGAAATTATAATCAATGATAAAAAAAAGTACCCGTTTATCAAAGCTGCTTCATGAGCACGTCAGATCAAGCTCTTAATGCAATCAGCTAAAAGATTGAAAATGAAAAAGAAACCGACCAATGAAGGTAATTTACTATACACCGGCGAGGTTGTGGGCAGGATTTTCCAAGAGCCCGCTGTGCAATAGAACACATTTTTATCGTTGTTTGCTAGTGGCCAGAAAAATGGCCGGGGAGAAACAAAGACGAATGGAGCCATTGACTTCAAATACGACCCCTTGAAAGCACAGCCAGAGCCCTATCCATCGCCATCTATTATATTCATGAGTGTGACCTGTGGGGGGTGAGAGGCGCCCACCTGCTCCACTGACACCGGCTGCCAGGAGATCAAACAGGCCTCCTCGCTCCCCTCTGCTCTCCTACTCTCTCCCCGGCACAAGTCGCATATAGGAGGCGACTGACCCACATTTTTTCCTCCCTCCCGGTGCTATTACCTGGAGAAAATGGAGCGATGTGGTGTGTGTGTGTGTGTGTGTGTGTGTGTGTTGGGTGGGTGGGCGGGTTTGCAGGGCTGATCAAAAGCTTCTCATCTTCACTTACTGTACAGAGATGAAGGAGTAGCTGGGACTCCAAAGAGAGCCCGTCATTTCCTATCAGATACTATTGCATGTGAGATTGTTGCTCTAATGTGTTTTGGCCCAGTCAGTGTTTGGCCTCTTTGCTGCTCCGGTTGATACTAAGTGAGCTCACTCAGATCCAGTGCGTTAGGGGGGGGGGGGGGGGGGGGGGGGGGGGGGGGGGGGGGGGGGGGGGGGGGGGGGGGGGGGGGAATCTCGTCGGGTCGGCTGGGTTGATTTGAAAGCAACGAGACACGGGACAAATTTGCCAAACAAATGGATAATTTGGAAAACACCGCGGGACCAAATGAAAGCGGTGATACCGCATAAATTCCATTATGCAGGCGTAAATTGTTTACAATCCTCTGGGCTTTTTGGAAGGTAGAGCCATCGCTCATTGTTTTCACAGGAATAGATTGATATTGATTGACTCTGACAACTAACATCATGATACTCAACGGCAGTGACCATTTTCTCCATCGCCCCTGCATTGACTCTCCCTCTGTTAGCTCCCTTTGTTAATCCTCTTGTTTCCTTCCTTCTCTGCCTGCCTCATGACCCACGCTACAGCTCTTTTGTCCTGTTCACTCTCCGCCTCTGTCCTCCCAGGCCTCACATGGTGACGGAGTACATGGGCATCAGGAATGAGAGCTTTATGAAGATTGCCGCGGTGGGGACGTGGATGGGAGACTTTGTCACTGCTTGGATGGTGAGATTCCAACTCTTATTTATCCCCAATGTTGGCGTACTTCACATTTATGACAGGAACTTTTTGATTTGATATCACTTCAGACATTTAAATGTAACATTGTTAAAAACATGTTCACATGAAATAACATTTTTAGCCACGCTGGCTGCGTGGTTTGGTAACTTGGTCATTTATGTTGGAGGCGTTAGATATGAGTGATTTTGGTGACTCCCTCATTTTTCATGATTCTTGATCTCGAATGGCTAAAATTAATGCCCATCAGGATGGCCCCTTATACGATATACTAATATGATATTTGATATTTATATGAAAATGAAAGATGTTTATAGACCTGACTAATAAAATATAACCATGTTTTTTCATTCAATAGACAAAGCCCATTAATCTGATGTTAAAAAGTCGACTTAACACAGCCATCTTGAGTTGTCTGCATGACGTTTTGCACATTATACGATAAATCTTTCTCTTCCCTACTATGCATGAGACGTATATATAGCATTGAAAGTAAAACCACGGAGCTGGAGAGGCTAATTTGGAGATATTCTTATAAACTATGGATAGACCCTTTGGAATCAGCTCATTTGCTTCACAGTCTTTGCCCACTGGTGTTCAAGATACAAGAATAGCATTTATACACCCCCAGTCTCCTTTTCTTGTTTGTAATAAACCTTTCAGGGCTGCAAGTGTCGCGACTTTTAGATCACAAGTCTTGATTTTATCGAGTATATTAAAATCATAGGCTTTTTATGAGTGAAGCCATTCTTCACACACACTCATTTTCTAGGTCAGGTGTCTCCCCTCAACCGTTACAACCCTCTCCACCAGTCCTGCTCAATCTGCTGCCAAATCCTTAGGGGAACGTGTGGATGTGATCTATGGAGGGTCAGTGGAAACAATGGATGAACAGGGAGGGACAAAAGTATATTGGAGGAGAAACGCCCGTCTGTTCATTTGTCAACATAAGGAGAGGGGAGAGCTCCAGTGGGAGTGGACTACCTGTGGTGGGAGGAGTGAGGCTCTGACACCGACATGCTCACAGAAGAGGAAACTTGACAAGCTTCCTCAGCAGGTCACATTAGTATTCAACAGAACATACTGCAGAGAAGTGAGAGGGTGGAAGGAGGGAAACGGAGGTGAAGGGGAAAGGGAAATGTGGAAGTCTGAGACGGGGGAAGCAGCGAGAGAGAGAGAGGAAGTGAATCAGGGAGACAGCTCTGTGTGTCTGTGAGTGTGTGTGTGTGTGTGTGTGTGCGCGTGCGTGCGTGCGTGCGTGTGTGTAAGTGTGTTTGGGAGACAGAGAGAGAGAGAGAAAGTTAGGCCATGGCAAAGTGCTGATTCCAGAAATTACTCACAAGGTTGTGTTTTTTTTACATTCCATTAATTCAACAAGGCACTTGAGGATGACCTCTGTGTCTCCTACACATCGCAGATTTAAAGTGCGTCTCCACTCGACGAGCGGACAGGAAGTGTCTGTTTTTGTAATGCTGCAAAGACAGAAACATCGGATATATCGCCTGATTCAGGTTCTTCTTCCAACACGAGCTACAGTGTCTGCAGTGAGGCGCGTTATTGACAAATTGACCTTGCCTCTGCAGCCGCTCCACACAATGTATATAGTGGGGCATTTTTATACCTCTGTAAAAAAAAAGAGAAGAACTGGAGAAAACAAGCTTTCTGTAACCTTTCTGAATCCATGTTAGAAAGTCTACTATTGAATATGTTCAATGACATTGAAGTTGACAATGTGGAAACATTATCTGTAACTGATACAGGTAGTAGAGACACATTAATCTTAGTAGGTCTAGGTCAGTAGTTCAATATTTAAATTTAAAAAGCCATATAGTAGGATTTCTAACCATTAAGCACCGTTTACTAATTAGACTTTGAAAGCATATATAATAAAAAATGTGGATAATCAAAATGTGAATCTTGTAGGTGAACACATGCATTTACAACGTATCTTAAAACTGTTAATGTGGGCAGTCAAACTTACACCATATGAGATTGTTAGATATCTAATTCCATAAACTTTGGCAATAATGTGCTTCCATTCTTCTGGGATGTTTCTCAACTTGAGTTTTTTACAATTTTTTATTCCCATTAGAGCATCGGTGACATCAGGCACTGATGTTGGGAAATGACACCTGGCTCACAGTCAGGATTCCAGTTCAACCGCAAAGTGTTGGATGGGTTTCAAGGGTTACTTTGGCAGCCAGGGAAGCTATTTTCCCCGTTTCTCTTCTGTATGGATTCTTTCTAGATTCATTTCCTTTACATTTCTGCAGGTGACAGATATGATGCTCCAGGATCAGCACTATCCAGACTGGGGCAAAGCAGCCAGAAGATTCTGGAAACAAGGCAACAACCGGATTGTTCTCTTCTGGTAAGTTGGCTTCTTACAATGAGTTAAAATGTCTGTGGGACGACATAATTATATGTCTACACTTACACTATCATACGATATGATGCGATGCGATACGATATGATAATCCCTTATTCGTCCCACAACAGGGAAATTTGCCATGTTACAGCAGCAAAGGCAATAAAAAAATATGCACAGTATATACAGTGTAACAGGATTGCACAGAAGCCATTGAAACTGAGTAGTACTATTATTATTGCTATTAACACACAGGTTATTCACTGGCTCTAAAGTGCTAGAATTACACTGGGAAATGTGGATGTTCTGTGTTGTTGTCTGTGATGTTTGACCAGTAGTGGACAGTGGATTTTTACTTCCTACCATTTCACTTAATTTACTATGTATTCCTATGAGGTGCGTGTTGGTGTATGTGTGCGTGCGTGTGTGTGTGTGTGTGTGTGTTGTGGTCTCACCAGCCCGTTTCAGGGTTACACACAGTCAATAGCCGTGTTAATCTTCCCTCACTCAGTGTCAGCACCTTTAATTAGAAGAACAGGGAGAAAATCAATGGACACAGCAAGGTCGCGGGGCCAACCGTAGCACCGCCTTCCACTCTCCGTCCCACAAACTGTGACCCTTAAATAACTGCTGAACAAATGCTGCTCGCCATGTCTGCTATGCACATTACTAGAAAGCCGAGTGGGATCGCTCTCTGTTACGCCACCAGTGCTCGGTCACAGCAGGGCTCATTCACTCGGCTCGCTGCTGTCAGTCAAATGCGACAAGCTAACGCCTCCTCCAGTGGTTTTATTTCAGGGCCTCGTGTGTCAAAGAGGACACGGTTGAAACAGTCTGACGTCTGTGCGACACCTAGTCTAACATCTCAAACCAAGTTTGTTTCCAACGTTTCCTTTTTTCGTCGATTAGAAGGCAAGCGGACCAATTGTTCTGTGACTCTTTCTGCGGCCCTCTCATTTCATTGATGGATGCCCCGACTCGCACTGTCACAATCAATGCTGGATTTTGACGACGCTATCGTTTGGAATTCAGCGCGGCGAATATGATTGATAAATGTGTTGCCGGATGTGTCCCGTCAAGGGGTCGCGGCAACGAGCGGAGGACGGTGCCAGAAGTGGGGCTATATGCTGAAGAAGAGCATCTCCCTGTGGAATTCTGAAAGCCCTCAAAATGCCTCTCCCCAACAGTTGGAGTGGGATAAGAGCTGGCGCGCACTATCTGCAATGCAGCCAGCCGACGTGTGGTGTGAGAATGCAGTAATCACTGGGGGACATTGGGACAAAACACACTGTGGAGAATAACACTGGCCTTTGCCGCTGCCTCTCTGAAGATGGTCGAGGAGTTTTTTTCCAGTACACAGTCGGTGCAGAATTACTGCAATGTGACACAAATGACGAAAAATCCACAGAGTGAAACAAAAGCGGAAAAGCACAACAACAATCACTGCATGCGGGTAAATATCTTAAATATGGAAATGCATGGAAATATGTATGCAGTGTTGGTTCTGAATTGCATTGTCTCTGCGTCCGCAAACAGACGCTTTTTCCTCTGTGCACCTTCATCTTCCTGGAAGCTTTATCTACTGCCATTTTTCAAATCCAGGTAAAATTGTTGTTCAATACAATGAGCCTGTGAAATGAGAAACGCAGTAGCGCCTGATTTATCTTTTCTTGTAATCGACATCGGTGGGTTGTTTGTCTTCCGAGCTATACCATGTCAACTGTTCACCTTATCCAGATTGAAGTTATAGAATTACAAATGTTTTCTCCAAGGTCTTGTTCTTTCTTCATTCACATCATTCTGGTGTTTGTTTGTTTTTCTCACTTCATTTCACTTCTCTCCTTGTTGCTCTACTCTTCTCCCTTTTCCTTCTGCTCTTGTCCTAACCTCTGGTTGTTTTAACTGTCCTCCGCTTCATTTTCCTCTCCTCTCCCCTCCTCTCCTCTCCTCTCCTCTCCTCCTCTCCTCCCCTCCCCTCCTCTCCTCTCCCCTCCTCTCCCCTCCTCTCCTCTCCCGTCCTCTCCCCTCCCCTCCTCTCCTCTCCCCTCCTCTCCTCTCCCGTCCTCTCCCCTCCTCCCCTCCTCTCCCCTCCCGTCCTCTCCTCCCCTCCCCTCCTCTCCTCCTCTCCTCTCCTCTCCCGTCCTCTCCCCTCCTCCCCTCCTCTCCCCTCCCGTCCTCCCCTCCTCTCCTCCTCTCCTCCTCTCCTCCTCTCCTCCTCTCCTCTCCTCTCCCGTCCTCTCCCCTCCTCCCCTCCTCTCCCCTCCCGTCCTCTCCTCCCCTCCCCTCCTCTCCTCCTCTCCTCCTCTCCTCTCCTCTCCCGTCCTCTCCTCCTCTCCCCTCCTCTCCTCCTCTCCTCTCCCTCTCTCCTCTCCTCTCCTCTCCCCTCCCGTCCTCTCCTCTCCTCTCCTCTCCTCTCCTCTCCTCTCCTCTCCCCTCCCTCTCTCCTCCTGTCCTCTCCTCTCATCTCCTCTCCTCTCCTCTCATCTCCTCTCCCCTCCTCTCATCTCCTCTCCTCTCCTCTCCTCTCCCCTCCCGTCCTCTCCCCTCCTCTCCTCTCCTCTCCTCTCCTCTCCTCTCCTCTCCTCTCCTCTCCCCTCCCCTCCTCCCCTCCTCTCCCCTCCTCTCCCCTCCTCCCCTCCTCTCCTCTCCCCTCCCCTCCCCTCCTCTCCCCTCCTCTCCTCTCCTCCCCTCCTCTCCTCTCCCCTCCCCTCCCCTCCTCTCCCCTCCTCTCCTCTCCTCCCCTCCCCTCCCCTCCTCTCCCCTCCTCTCCTCTCCTCCCCTCTCCTCTCCTCTCCTCACCTTCCGTTTCCGGTTTGTGTGAGCGTGAGTGGTGGTGGTGGAAGTTCGAGTGGCGCGGAGATTTGAATGTTCTTTTGTTTGTCAGTTATCTCTACTGTCCTTTTTCATCTGTATTTGTGCATGATCGGGTAAGTCTTTATTATTTATAGTGTGTATTGAGAGATCGGAGCTTTTTTTTGTTTGGTCTTTGTTTGGTGTCCGGGAGGAATGGCGTCCTCCGAGACGCCACCTCCGTCGATCCGGCAGGGAGCGAGGATCGTCCCGCCGGACAGTGACAGCACCGTGGAGGAAGTCCTCCTGGCGGTCGGACAGCAGGTCGGACACGACCAGCTGCTCTTCGCGTCTCGGATGAACAGGGCCGTGGTGGTGTTCCTCAGGGACGAGCCGCATGTCCATCAGCTGGTCGAGAGCGGAGTGTTCATCCGGGACATCTTCGTGCAGGTGTCCCCGCTGTCAGCTCCCTCCACGCGGATCACCGTGTCCGGGGTTCCTCCGTTCATCCCCAACGAGCTGCTGGAGAACGAGCTGCGGAGGTTCGGCAAGTTGGCCAGCGGCTTCAGGACGCTGAGCCTGGGATGCAAGGATCCCAAACTGAGGCACGTCCAGTCCCTGAGGCGACAGGCATTCATGTTCCTGGACTCGCCCACGCAAACTCTGGAGGTGTCGTTTAGAGTCAAGCACGGTGACGGGCACTACGTGGTGTATGCAAGCTCGGGAAGTGTGAAATGCTTCGAGTGTGGAGACGTGGGACACAAACGCTATGCGTGCCCTCAC
Source organism: Scophthalmus maximus (assembly GCF_022379125.1). Lineage (NCBI taxonomy): Eukaryota > Metazoa > Chordata > Actinopteri > Pleuronectiformes > Scophthalmidae > Scophthalmus > Scophthalmus maximus. Next base: position 10,293,186 of record NC_061521.1, on the reverse strand, counting down.
AGACATGCGGCGTCCGGCTCCGCGTCCGGTTCCGCGTCCGCGTCCGGTTCCGCGTCTGGTTCCGCCGATGCGGCGCGTGGCGCCGCTCACGCCGGGGCAGCGGCGGGTGATGCGGCGCCAGCGGCCGGTGACGCGGCCGGTGACGCGGCCGGTTCCGAGTCTGCGTCTGGTTCCGCGTCCGCGTCTGGTTCCGCGTCCGCGTCTGGTTCCGCCGATGCGGCGCGCAGCGCCGCTCACGCCGGGGCAGCGGTGGGTGATGCGGCGCCGGCGGCCGGTGACGCGGCCGGTGATGCGGCCGGTGATGCGGCCGGTCCCGAGTCCGCCTCGCCCAGTGGGCCTGGTGGGCTCGAGGTGGTGGAGGTGGAACAGACTCTGGCCGAGAGGCAGCAGGCGTCTGTGGCTGCAGGAAACCTGAGCATCTCTCAGTGTGCAGGACCATCACAAGCACAGGCAGCAGTCAGGACTGAAGCAGACAGAGAGCACGGTGTGACCCCCAGTGAAGAACAGGGGGGACCCACTAGCCAGGCACCAGCTCAGGGAGATGACATGGAGTATGACTCGGGGTCAGACACAACATCCGTTGGTGAAACTCCCGTCAAGAGTACTGATCTCTACTCACTAGAGGAAATTAACAACTTTCTAGATGAGACTTTCAAGAAATCAGTGAAAGTGAGCGATCACTTCAGTGACATTGATAAATTCATCAGATCTGTTAGTATACTAAAAAGGGTGGTCGGGTTTGATCTGTTGGATGAAAAGAAACGCTTCCGACTTAAAAAGCACATCACAGCTTTGAGGAAAGTGTCAATAGTTCGACCTGTAAGAAAGACCAGGAAATAGAACGATCATGCATCACATGGTGTTTTCTTCTATTTACGTTTCTCTCCTTGTTTCAACTTGTTTCCTTTTTTCTGAACTCTTTATGCGGAGCCTCAAGATAGGATCTTTAAACATCAATGGAGGGAGAGACAGACAGAAAAGGGCTCTAATTTCTGAACTCTCGACACTAAAACATACAGATGTGTTGTTCCTACAGGAAACACATACTACTCCAGCAGACGAGACAGACTGGGGTCTTTGGTGGGAAGGTCCCAGGGTCCTTAGCCATGGCACCAACTTCAGTGCAGGAGTAGCTGTGCTGTTCAAAGCATCTGCAGGGTTAACTCTCGTATCTTTCACTGAAGTGGTGAAGGGCCGTCTGCTTATTGTTAGAGCAGAAGTAGAAGGGTCAGTTTTTTGTTTCGTTAATATTTACGCTCCAAATCAGGGAACAGAGAGAGTTGGGTTTTTTACAACCCTAAGAAATGAGCTGAGGAATTACCAGCAGGATCAGCTCATCATCGGTGGAGATTTTAACTGCACCACGGATTTCACCATTGACAGGACAAGTGAGGAACCCCACCCACAGTCAGCTCAGAGCCTCAACAGCCTCATCACAGATATAGATCTGTTAGATGCATGGAGAGTGAAGCATCCACAATCTAGGCAGTACACATGGGTGAGGGTCAGCAATAACAGGGTGAGTGCAGCAAGACTTGACAGGATTTACATCTCTCAAAGCCTCAGCTCAAGACTAGCACACAGTAATATCAGTCCAGTAGGGTTCACTGACCATCATTTCATTAGTGTAGAGTTGGTCATCTCACCAGGCAACAGGGTCAAATCCCACTGGTTTTTCAACAACAAGCTCCTGCAGGACAGTCATTTCTGTCAGAGCTTTGAATGCTTTTGGCAGAAGTGGAGGGCTGAGAAAACAAACTTTAGTTCTCTGAAGATGTGGTGGGAGGTGGGTAAAGCACAGATTCGTGGTTTTTGCCAGCAGTACACCTCCCATTCGACTGCTAGAATCAAGGTAGTTGTCCAGGAGCTGGAAACCACCATTAAAAACATTGAAGAGGGGTTGCACAATAATCCAGACCCCTCAACAGGTCAACTGTTGAAGGAGAAGAGGTTGGCGTTGAGCTCCTTTCTGCAGGAGAGAGTGAAGGGAGCTCTAGTTAGGTCTCGCTTCCTTCAGCTCAAGGACATGGACGCCCCCACCTCCTTCTTTTTTAATCTAGAAAGGTCAGCGGCTCAGAGGAAGCAGATGACCTGCCTTCAACTTCCAGGAGGCAGAGTGACCACCAGTCCAGGAGAGATGAGGAGCCATGCGGTGGGTTTCTATGCCAATCTCTTTGGGGCGGAGGAGTGCAGCAAGGAGTGCCGTGAGGAGCTCCTGGACGGGCTTCCACAGCTCAACCAGGGTGAGAAAGCTGCTCTCGACGCGGACCTGACGATGGAGGAATTAACAACCGCTGTACATCAGATGTCTTCCGGAAAGGCACCTGGAATTGATGGTCTCTCCTCTGACTTCTTCAAGCAATTTTGGAACTTTCTGGGAGCTGATTTTCACAGTGTTTTAACGGAATGCTTCAGGACAGGATCACTTCCTGTCTCCTGTCAGCGAGCCGTGCTGTCTCTGCTGCCAAAGAAGGGAGACCTGGCCTTACTAAAGAACTGGAGGCCAGTTTCTCTCCTCTGCACAGACTACAAACTCCTCTCAAGGGCTTTATCAAATAGACTCAAAAACATTCTGGAAATAGTTGTACACTCGGACCAAACCTATTGCATTCCTGACAGAACAATTATGGACAATATTTTTCTTATGCGTGATGTAATTGATTTATGTAAATATCATAATTTAAGTGTTGGCATTGTTTCTTTAGATCAAGAGAAAGCTTTTGATAGGGTTGATCACTCATATTTGTTTTCTGCACTGAAGGCGTTTGGTGTTGGTGATGGGTTTCTGGCTTGGGTTGGTGTATTGTACCGTGATGCACAATGTTTGGTGAAGATGGGGGCAGGGCTGAGTCGGCCAATCCCAGTAAAACGAGGTATCAGGCAGGGCTGTCCTCTCTCAGGTCAGCTGTACAGTCTCGCTATTGAGCCATTACTGTGTATGTTGAGGAAGCGACTCAGTGGTCTCACAGTGCCTGGGTCACTCGGACTCGACCAGGATTTTCCGGCTCTTTCGGTCTACGCAGACGATGTGAACATCCTGGTTTCCAACCAGCAGGATGTTCAGAATGTGCAGGACACCCTGTCGTTGTATGAACGAGCGTCGTCTGCACGGGTCAACTGGGCCAAAAGTGAAGCCTTGTGGGTAGGACAGGGGAGGGATCAGGTGATGCCTAGTCTGCCTGGGGGGCTTGAGTGGGGGCAGGAGGGGTTGAAAGTTTTAGGAGTGTTTTTGGGCTCAGAGGGTTTTCAAAAGAAGAATTGGGCGGGAGTGAAGGAGAAAGTGTGTGCTCGGTTGTCTAAATGGAAATGGTTGCTACCCCAGCTGTCCTATAGGGGAAGAGCTCTGGTGGTCAATAACTTGGTTGCCTCGACCCTTTGGCACAAACTTATTGCCCTGACGCCACCGAGAGGCCTGATAGAGGAAGTTCAGAGATCCATCGTGGACTTTTTCTGGTCAGGTAAACACTGGATCCGAGCAGCTGCCCTCTACCTGCCTGTGGCTGAAGGAGGACAGGGACTAATAAACATCCAGGCAAGGATCGCATCATTTAGATTACAGTCAGCACAAAAACTACTCTTCAACTGTGTCCCGAGGTGGTGCGACACAGCCCGACTGCTGCTGAGGAGAGCTGGACGTTTGGGCTATGACAAGCACCTCTTCCTCCTACAACTTGGGGACGTGGACCTGACTGGGCTGACGCCGTTCTACTCGTCTGTGCTGGAGGCATGGCAGATTTTCCAGGTTACACGCAACGTCAACGAGACTCCGGGCCTGTGGGTGTTTGAAGAACCGTTGTTCTTCAGCAACTTCCTCAGGACCCGGACGCTGCAGTCTGCCAGCCTCCGAGCCAACCTCAGAGAAGCTGGATGTACCAAACTAGGCCATCTGATGAGGATGACGGCGGCGTCAGTCAACAGACTGAGGGAGACCAGCAACATCACCTCTGCCAGGCTGGTCCACAGAGTGGTGGAGGAAGTCTGTGCTGCTCTGCCACCAACCTTGAGAGCACTGGCTGAAGACCGCACCCTGTGTGACCAGTGGAGTGAGGGGTGTGAGTACAGGTTCCCTTCCCTGTCCATCACCCCGGCTGTGGGGGAGTGGCAGGAGGGGGGAAACCAGCTGCTGTCCTTCACAACCCCTCACCTGGTCACATTTCAGGAGGCAGGGAAGAAGAACCTCTATCAGGCCTGTGTAAAGACCTTGACCCTGAACTCTCTGGCAGGGATAGAAGAGTCGAGGTGGACTGAGTTTTTCGGCCCAGACATTTCCCCGAAAGGCAGCTGGCGGTCCCTGTACAAGCTGCCCGTTGAGAAGCGGACAGCAGACCTCCAGTGGAGGATTGTGCATGGGGCGATAGCTACGAACAGATACAGAGCACACCTTGATCCGGAGCTAGGGGAGGGCTGTATCTTCTGTTCACACTCTGAGACATTGGTTCACCTGTTTGTTCAGTGTCCTCGCCTGTTGCCAATGTTTGATTTGTTGAAGGTGTGGTTCCAAGGGCTTGGGGAGGTTTTTTCCTTTTCATTATTTATTTTTGGCCCAAAATACTGTGCCAAGAAAAAGACTGTGCACACTCTTTTAAACTTTTTATCTGGTTCTGCAAAATTGGCCATATGGCTGACACGAAGGAACCGCGCCCAGAACGTGGGCAGTGTGGAACCCATGCCGGTTCTGAAAGGGTTACTGAAAGCCAGACTGCGGGTGGAACACACCTACTTTGTGATGATGGGTGATGTGCTGGCCTTCAGCCGGATGTGGGCTGTTGGGGGAGCTTTGTGCTCTGTGGGGGAGGGAGGGGAGTTATTTGTTAATTTTTGAAATTTTTCCTTTTTTACTGTCTTACCCTCAAAATGTTGAGGTCACAATCATTTAATTTGTTTGTTTAATGTCTTAATAAAGGGCTTTGAAACCAAACCTCTCCTCTCCTCTCCTGTCCTCTCCTATCCCCTCCTCTCCTCTCCCCTCCTGTCCTCTCCTCTCATCTCCTCTCCCCTCCTCTCCTCTCCCCTCCTCTCATCTCCTCTCCCCTCCTCTCCTCTCCCCTCCCCTCCCCTCCTCTCCCCTCCTCCCCTCCTCTCCCCTCCTCTCCCCTCCTCCCCTCCTCTCCCCTCCCGTCCTCCCCTCCTCTCCTCCTCTCCTCCTCTCCTCCTCTCCTCCTCTCCTCTCCTCTCCCGTCCTCTCCCCTCCTCCCCTCCTCTCCCCTCCCGTCCTCTCCTCCCCTCCCCTCCTCTCCTCCCCTCCTCTCCCCTGCAGGGCAGTGCTCATCTCTCTGACGTCAGTGGTGGTTCTGGTCATCAGTACCGACTGGATCAGCTGGGACAACCTGAACCGTGGCTTCCTGCCCAGCGATGAGGTCTCCAGAGCCTTCCTGGCCTCCTTTATCTTGGTCTTCGACCTACTCATTGTCATGCAGGTATACCTCTCCCCTGTGGCCAATTAAAAAAATAAAAAAGGGGGGAGCTGGGACATCTCTTGGCTTACTCGCCTACCCGTCCTGCCAGCGCCCCCCCTACCCCAACCCCCCCAATCCTATTCATCAATGGGGCACTGCGGCACAGAGCAGTGAGGCGGGTGTTTGATCACTCTCAGCTGGCATGGACACAAACCCGTGTGCACACTTACAGACACATTCACATACTCATATACAGCTATACAAACTGTTGTTTACTCTTAGTGGCTGTGTCCCCTTCCCTCCATCCCACCCCTCTTTTCGCAGATTTAAGCAATGAACTCACCCTTTTCCTCCCCTATCCCCTTGTGAGCCTAGTTTATTTTCTTTAATGATGACTCACAAGATTGGAGTCTTTCTCACTTTTTCCTTTCTCCCGCTCTTTTTTTTCTCTCCCTCTCACTCAGTGTCCTCCCTCCCACAGGAGAGTGTACATCAATAAAGCCTGTGTCACTGGCTCATGAATATGTAAATGTGTTTGTCTGGGAAAAAACAACAACCACATAACTGTGTATGAGGAGAGAGAGAGTGAGGAAAAGGAGAATCTTTCTTTTTCCTTTTTTTTCAATGCCCACTAGTCAGGAGCCAGAACTGCATCATGCATGTGGTTTGACTGCAAGCCTAATTCAACTTGACTCGGCTCCTCCGAATGCTAAATGCTCATATTTCAACAGGCCTCGTTGTCGGGGATTACATGGCGGCACGTTGCAAGGCGAAAATTTGGTTGTCCCCAAATATTTCTTGAAACTCTTGCCGATTATGCTAATTACTAAGAGCCTGCAAATGCATGAGAGAACATCCTCTCGTGCTACACCAGCCCTACGAAACCTGGCAAGAACACCTCCGTGAGTCCCAGGGTCACATGTATTAGAGCAACTGTACCGATCAAAGTGATCGCTAGACTTATTTACTAAAACAATTAGTTATTTTAAGGAGGGCTCCTGGCCAGTAATTACTGCACCCTGTGGTGTTTTTTCTCATTCATTTACTCAATTATTGTAATTATGCAGATGTATAGAAACAGCTTAGTCTTCAGTATGCGAGAGCTTTTCCTCTTGTCTTGCTTAGGCCAGCTTTTTCAGCCTCCTGACCGTGCAGTATCATCGCCAGTTTCCAGCCACAGACCTAATGTAGCACGAGGTGCCTCTTCTGACATCTCCGTTTGACTCCGCGAGCCGCGCTCCACCTGCGACTCCCTCTCCCCTGAGCTCGGCGTTATATCATTCCCCACTCGCACACTCACTCGAATTTTGTTTACGACGGGCCCTTCTCATTTTCTGCACAGTGTACAGCAACAACATTTACTGCATTTATTTATGAGCGGAGTTAGTTCGCGCAGCTACAGGGCCCATCCACCGGCGGCACATCGCTGTGTTCCACCAGTCAATAAAAAATTCTTCCGGCCCTCCCAACCGCTCTATTCGCCTCCATCTTGGAGCACAGGGCGCCGTAGTTAATCTCTTACGTCCATGAGAAAGGGTGGGTGTTGTTGTTCTCAAACTAATTATTCCCAAATTAATGACCTGTCTGGATTTGCCTCCAAGCAGGGTTTTGGTTTTGTGTTAAATTGTACGGTTTCTTAGCAATTTACCAGCTGAATATGCACATACACATTTATATTAGTAAGTAATGCGCTGATGCACTTTACTGTATGTTGTATAGCCTCATTGTTTTGCGGGGAGGAGGTGCCGGGTTTAAATGTCATGACTGGTAGCGCTTTAGCAACAGATACTGCAGCTATATAAGAGGAGAGGAGGGTTTAATTAATATCCAGGGGGCCATCACCAAGCTGTTATGCTGTACATAGATATACTGCCATGGGAGACTCTGCACCACACGAGGATACAGTGGATGCCGGCATGTGGTAATTTCATGCAGCATGACGCTCCGTGCAGAAACCCAGAGCATATGTAGCTAATCTGAAAAATGGAATTATGTGTGTTTTGGTTGGGTTTTTTTAGCAATAGAAATAACAAAGGCTAATTTATGAGCTGATTAGGTCAGCTCCGTAGAAAGAATCAGTTTTGAAATATGAATTTCCCCACACTACATCAGTCTGAGATTTTCATAATAGTCTCATTCGTGTTTACCCTTTTAATTTATATGCTCTTATAATGCAAAGTGACCAGTTACAATTACATTAGTTGATGGGCATATAGTAGCAGGAGAAGTTGAAAATAAAATAAAACAATTGTGGCTTTTATTTACAATAATAGACATATTTTTTTCAAAGGAAAGAACCATCTCCAGCATCAAGTTGCAAATCAGTATTATGTCGGAAAAAAACTTAGCCTGAAAATGAATTTTTACCCTAAATTAGAGACTGTAGTGTAAAAACATACGGAGTACTTATTATTTAATGGTTCCTAAATATAACCAAACCATGTATTCTTTTCTTTTCCAGATTAAGCGAATGATTTACTGTTGCTCAAAATCTTCAACTGTTCACTGAAAAACACCTTTTCACAAAGCTGAAAACTGTGTTGTCCCCTCATCCCATGAAAAGTTAATGTTTTGGAGAGGCGGATATTTTGAGAAACAAGTTTCCTGTCACCTGTAAAAATGTGTATCTTTCATTTCTGAATGGTGCTCGTTATTTGCATGTATACACGACCTCACAGATGACAGTGAAGGCCTTTTTTAGTTGGGAACGCCACTACTCTGTAAAAAGTGCCAAGCGACACCGCGGGGCACCGGCAGCTTCTAAATATCAGTTTGAGGTGTCTGTTGATGCGTTCTGACATCGTTGAAATCCCAGTGCACGTCGGCGAACTCCACAAGCCTGTTAACACAGTGTCGTCTGGAGTCTACAACAGCTGGCACCATGTTTGACCTCCAGTCAGACTCCTCCGAGACTTCAAATCAGCTAATATGAGAGAGTTCGGCGAAGTGTTCCACATCCAATAAAGTGCGATACATGGCCGTCATGCCAGTGTGTTTAGTCAAATGTGTTCAGCTGTGTTCAGCCGAGGCTGCAGTTTTTCTAGTGGGCTCAATCTCTCTGCTCGTGTGTCTGCTGTGTGTGTGTTTTCTCCCAGGACTGGGAGTTCCCTCACTTCATGGGCGACCTGGATATGAATCTACCAGGAATGTCAACGACGAGTGTGAAGGTCAAGCTCCCCGTCTGCAAGAGTATCTTCAAAGAGGAGTACCACATTCATATCACAGGTACCGTAGGCTGCATACAAAGAGAAAGTGTCAATCTCATTGCTTCTCCAGGAGTCCGTCTTGCTTTCCCAAACTCTTCCTGACTCCCTTATTCATAAACTGATTAAGTAGCAGAAATAACACAAGATGTCCACGAGGGAGACACAAGTTCTTTCTGAATAGAACCGTGGATACCGAACGCGCTCTGGTTGCTCTAGATTCCCAGTTTCCTCTTTTGGGGAAACATTTTGATGGTGAAACCACCGCATTTATAATACATGTGCAGCCGAAGTGGCACACAGGTGCCTCCGCCGCTGCAACTCCCCCCCCTCCTGTTCATCACATTCCTCCCTGCCGTGCGAGACGCACTTCCCTCATCATCTTTCACATCTGCGTCTCCTATTCAAAACCACCCTCCATTTTGTTCTGTTGCGTGCGCCCGGCGACTCGGGGCCGTCAAGCAAGGTAAAAACCCAATGTTCCCGTTCGAAATGTTAAGCTGTTCAAACGCTCAGTGATTCGCAAAGGGTTGTTAGCCCTAATGCATTGCATATCCATTAAGCATTATGGAGATGGCTCCGGTGCGACGTGATTGGTTTAACTAAGAGCTTATTAACAACATTTCTCGGGGAGAAGGCGGGGGGGGGGGGCGGTGTCCCGTATACCCGGGGAGACATCTGCCTGCTATCAGTCAACCTGGGGAGATGGTTGTCTCGTGGTAATGTAGTGATCTCGTTAGAGGAGACTGTAGAGGAAGTAGCACCTGCAAATGGATCTATCTGTCTCTGTGCATGAGCTCCATGCAAAGAGAGCCGGGCTGCTGATAAATGAATGTGACAGCATGACTGCGTGTCTGACTCTGCCCTATAAATGTTGTTTGGAGGGGGCTTTCATTGTACATCAATCTGTTAAATTATCTGCACAGTGCATGTGAATGTATCTCTCCCCCCCCCCTTGTCTGTTGGTTAATAATCTAACAGCAGTCACGTCTCGTTGCAGGTAAGTGGTTCAACTACGGAATCATCTTCCTCGTGCTGATTTTGGACCTGAACATGTGGAAGAACCAGATCTTCTACAAGCCCTACGAATACGGTCAGTACGTCGGGCCGGGTGAGAAGATCTTCACGGTGGAGGAGCCGGAAACACTCAGCGACTTCAACCACAGCACACTCACCTACAAGTGGCGCTCCACCAACATCAACCCCGCCAGCAACCTGAGCTACGTGGAGCGGGACATGTTTCTCCACAGCCGCTACGTGGGCGCCAGCCTGGACATCAAGTGCCTGGCCTTCATCCCGAGCCTGGCGGCGTTCGTCCTTTTCGGGTTCTTTGTCTGGCTGTTCGGGCGCTTTCAGGAGAGCGAGACCTTCACGGAAAATCAAGAAAAAACGTACGAGAGGATAAAGAGGAAGTCGCCCTCAGAGCACAGCAAGGACATGGGTGTGACGCCGGAGGAAACGCAGGTGACGATGAGTGAGAGTTTAAAACAGTCGGGAACGCCGATTCTTCTGTCGGTGGACGGGCCGCATTTTGGAACGACGTCCTCAACGAACTCGACCATTTCCATGGAAACCCAAGAGACTCATCCGAGCATTATGATTGACAGTGCAGCGCTGGAGGAACCGGCGGTCTCTTTTGAAGTCCACAAACTCTCTCCGTGAACTTATCAGACTTTGAACCTTCTCACTGCCATTGAAGGGTTAACTGCGTAGTTGGTCAAAGATTTTCTTTGGATGAAACCAAGCTGCCACAGAGAGAAGTTTAGATTCAAGAGGAGGTTGAAAGTGATATTCACCAAGCTAATGCGATGGCTATTGCAGTTATTAATATATTTTTCTAAACCAACCTTTTTAAAAGCCCTGAAAAATGCCACTGCACCGATTTTACGGAATGGAAATCCAAACAGAATGCAAACACTTAATTGACGTGGTGCTCGCTCCAGTTTTGCATTTTCATAATTCAACCTTGTCATGGTTAACTACTTTGGTGCCTATATCAGAGGAGGATTTCTACTGTTGTGACACTGCAGTTTCACACTTGTGTTACAGCTACAGTCAGTGCCTTGAAGTTTTAATGTGTTAACATACAGACAGAGACATATTATGACTGTCTATACTACTACAGGCAACAAAATGGAAGATGTCCCTGTGTGGTCTGCTATGTTAATGTTCTATATATGCTTTCATATCGTACTGTATAGACAATTGTAATTTGATCTTCAGACTTCATAATTTTAATTTATTCTCATGTGGCATCTCTCCATCTCAATTTTAAATGCATCATTCTTGTTAAAATGATATGAATGATATGAACATCAATATATTTTGATTATGTATTTATACACCCTCCCTCGATATTAGTTGCAGAGATAATGAATGCAATCAACAGAGATCAAGTACCAAATCAACAAGCCACCTCATGGTTGCTTAGGCCGCCGCCGCGCCGACACTGAATACCAACAGAGTGAGGAAGGTGGTTTTGCCCTTGGCATAAACATGCATTTGAAGTGCAGGGGAGGCTCCCGCCCCAGAGTTCGGGGCTTCTTCATGTCGGGATAAACTTTGAAAGGTTAAGAAGCAGTTTTGCAGTCGTGGCAAATGCATGAAAAGTATTTATTTGAAACATCCCACTGTAAATTTTTTTTAATAATAATTGATTTCAAACCCAACTGCAACCTGCAGCTTTTACGTTTACACTGACTTTGAAAGTTTTTGCTAACTTATTTTTGTTGTTTTTGTTTTGTGTTTTTTTTTTTTTACATCTTTTCCTTTGCTGTGCCATTTCTCTAAAATACAATTATTTTGGTCTGGGAAAAAAAAGTGTCCCGATTGATTTTTTTGAAAGCTCAAATATCAAATAAATTATAACAAAAATACTAACTTTTCAATGTAAATGTTTCATGTTCTTTGCATATATTAGTAACCAAAGATAAACAAACCGACCTTTTTAAAACAAATTATGATGCATTAGAGAAAGGGGAAAAAAAGAAGCAAACTTTATAGTTTCCTCGCTTAACTAAATCAAAAAATATACAAATCAAGCCCTAGAGCCATGACAAAAAAAGGAATTATAATTGATTATATGTACTATGCATTATAATATACTGTAAAGTACTTAAATGTCTTCCTCTAGAAAGTAAAAAAAATAACCGCACCATCCCACCTCAGTCCTTAAAGAAATCTTGTTCAGCATTATTCACTTTCAAGGTTTCCTGCTTTGTTGTTTGAGTTTCCTGACTTCAGATATCAGATTACAGTACAGGAGTGTGAAGCCTGGAGTCTGCCAACAGACTTTTACAGTGCAAAATTATGATCAATTAATGAATTGATCCCTCTTTAAAACACATTTTGAATCAGTTAATTGCATTCAGGCATTTATAAACTCAGGTAATAATGAATAATCTTATGATTAAAGTATTTTATTTGCTTCCACAAATTAATGATGGATTGACATTTTAAAATGGAATTGCAACATTAATTACAAAGAAGGCTTTTACTGTACATATGACTTCTTGCTTTTCCATGTGCTTATGTGATGCTCTTTTCATTGTCTATCTCGCAGTTCATGTTTCTGCTGCTGTAACATTGACAGTTTTCATTTAATGATCGTTTCCATCCACAGACAACGTCATCATTTTAAACATTGTGCCACCTAATCCAAAGTAGCAGTGATTGGCCCAAATAAAGAGCAGCAGGCCAATCAGAGCTCCTGCTGCTGCTCTTTGGGTTGGAATTTAATACATTTTTAAATGAGAAACATCTTACGAGCTTATACTGTAATTGGAGCAAACACTAAATGGAAACCGTAAGAGTTAGACGTGATTTGTAAATATTCCAAAGCTGGAATAAGAACTTGGGGTTTATAGATACACAACATAACTTTACATAGCTTTTGTACATTTATTTATGTATTAATTGATTATTGTTAAGCACTGTTAAACTCCATACAATAATGGTCTGTGTGTATGTGTGTTTGGTATTACATTGTGGGGGCAGAGGTGTCGATTTGTGTATTTAATAGTGCGTGTGTGTGTCTCAAGTGTTTACTACATTGTTTTTTGACAAAGGCCATTCTGTGAAGAGGTCAATTTATTTTGCATAATTGTTTTCCAGCGCTTGGTTCTGTAATTATCCTTTTCTACATCGCAGCTCTATGAAGACATTAGACATTAGTGTTTAACCAAAGGGCAGAACCTCATAGGACGTAAAGGGAGTCCGATATATAGATATAGATATATCTATATATCTATAGATATATCAATATAGATATATATGTGTCATGTATTGTGTTTAGGTTAACAGTGAGGCTTTTCCTTTGTCGCTCACACTTTCAATTGTGTTGTGTTGCAAAACTGACGCTTTCTTTAGTTCCTGTGGAGGAGATCTCTTTTCAGTGTTTACTCAGTGTACTGAATGTCTGTTAAACCTTGTGTGACCAATAAATTTAATATATTTGTTAGATACTAAAAATAGTTGTTGATCTCGTCATGTAATTCCCAGTGAGAAAAAGTTTTTTCTTTTCTTCTGTTTTTCTATATGCTTGGGAAATAGTTGCCAGGCAACAGCTAAGGTCAAGCTTCTTGCCACTGCTGACCCAATTATTATGGACGATATGAGAAATAATGATACTATTTCACAAGGACACTTGAATATGTAGCCTGCATACACATGATACCCAGCTCAGATTAGTGTGAGTCCTGCTCATCGCCCATCTGCCATTTGATTTATGCCAGTGGGAAAAACAATTTGAATTTGTTCTTTGTCATGTTTCCCCAGCGGGATTTGTTTACAGAACAGGTATACATGTAAATGAGTCATTGATTGGATTGAAAAAGTCTGAGGAATACTTATCATGGACAGAATTGGTTTAAGGCAATGGCTCCCAGTGTGGTGTTGGGACTCCAAGGGGACGCAAAATAAATCTGAGGGATTATACGATTATAACGGCGTTGGACAGAAGGAAAAATGTGCTCTGGTACAGAAAAATATGGTAATATTCATCTTCCAATTTTTCACGGGTAAGTCAAAGTAGCAGCGCGGCTCATGGTTTGGCGATGCTGCTCGGACGTTCGTGTTCCACAGAGGGTGAATCCCACTGACTGTAAGATCCCCTGAGGTCATGCTGCCTTTTTCTACAGGCTTAATCACTGTCAATATGTTTTATAAGTTTGACTCTCCGAGACTTTGTTATCAGCCTCACAGAGCTGTAAAATTATACCTAGTGGGAAAATGTTAAACATTTTAGACCCGTAACAATTAGTCAAATGAAACCATCTGAGATTAGATGGAATACACGGTGCAGACGAAAGAGCCATGAGAGATTTTTGCTGGTGCGGTCCATCATCCATGTCCATGTATCCTGTGAAGGTTTAGCAATCGCTGTCAGTTTTACTTATAAAGAGCATCAGCTGGATGCTTTTAATGGTAAATATATATATATATATAAACCTACTGCGTGAAAACCAAGTAGCTGTATAAACACCAAGGTCTACTGTTTCTTTTTGTTTGTCTGGGAAAATCTATCTCATTGCCAGAGAGCATTAGCCGTTTGGTTGAGGCCTCTTCCAAGTCTGCCACTGAGCTGAGAAATGAGATATTGATTTTTTTTTTTATGGAGGGCCGTGCTGTAATTGACAGAACACATCAAAACTGGAGTTTTCAAAAATGTTTGTGCGGTGTTGGGTCCTGATGTCCGTATTATTGCTTCTTCATCTACACTGTGGATGCATTTGCATAGGTAGCATTCATGGTTCGATGTCACTCTCCCTCTCGCTCTCGTTTAATCTAGTGCGTTGAGCCTCAAGGAAAAAAGAGTGTTGTACCTAAATATAACCCAGAAAAACGCCCCGGAGGAGGAAAGTCACAGCGACAGATCAACTGGAATCTCCTCTTCTGTCTTTGAGCCATCCTCCAATTAGATCAGTGCGTCCCGTCCTGGACTGGCCCATCAGTCTGCGCTGACAGCTCTGTGACTCTGGGGGCCCCCGAGAAATTCATCAGTGGAGTCGGCCCCAGCCAGGAAGTCAGTTTCCCCCCCTCAGTCCCCTCACCAAGCCTGAGATGGCGTCCGTCCCCAGCGGCCAAATTCATCAGCAATTCCTTCTGCAGATTTCTGATATATTACAGAGGAACCTGCCCGTCACATAAATCTCTCAACGCATCCACCCAGTCACTTTGAGGACCCACTCCCCAGGGATGGGTTTGTGATAGTGATGTGTGTCTGTCTATTCCTCTGTGGGCAAAGGGTATCCGTTTTTATTTTAATTTTGTAAAATTATTTTGGGTAAATCCAAGTGACCTGCAGCAGCGAGGACTGGAGCAGCCAAGGATGTACGCTCGCAGATATTGTTGAAAAATGAAGCTACTATTAGCGATTGAACCCTGCTTTTCTTTAATCTTCTTTAATTTAAATTGTTGTGAGTGTCATTTCTTTGATATGACACGGGGAGAGATGAGACACAATGAGACCAAAGAGTGTGCATATTCATGAAAAACTAATTTTTCTTGAATGTGAACTTTTGTTCTTGTCTTTGGAAACCGTGTCGGAGGAAATTAACATTATTATCAGATTATTTGGACATATTCATCAAAACGAGAATAAATGGACTCAAAAACAATAAAAAGCCGCTGTGAAATAAACATTGGTGTAACACGCAATCATCCCCATGACAACTAAACAGTCCCTCATTACTGTGGAAGAGTGAGGGATGCAGTTGAAAACTCCACAGAAGAAATAGTGAGAAAACCTTGAGCGAAGACACTTATGAAACTAAGTATTTTTTACAGGTTCTGTAAATTGTCCAAGTTATCTGAATATACTCAAATCTGGTTTATCATCATGGCAAAGGTCTCTAAATTAAATAATCACATTTAAATAATCCAAAACCATGATATAAATATTGATAAAAAAGAGCAAGCATATTTGATATTTGTACAATTTGCATATTTGACATAAAGAACATCCGGTTCATCTGTACCAACTGTACCAGTTATATTAAGTTACAGCCACAGGTGCGAAGCGGTTTGAACTGGAAACTGAGAATATCTTTTTGACAAATCGCTGCATTATTCTGATATTGAGCACACGCGAGTGAGTCAGCGAAACAGAGTGAATCAGGTCCTGATGAATGGTGGCCATCCTGAATATGAAAGTTCCCGCTGCAGCCACAGCCAAATCCGGAACACAAAGTTATCGACTGTGGAGCGCAGACCCTGTGCGAACACCCCCCTGCACATCTCCCAGAAGAGTCAGGCAGACTGGATTTACATATTCAACTAGACAACTCCCCGGCCCCTGCGCTCCCTCCCTGAGAGGAGGAGGATGCAGTTTGGTCATTCTGCTAACAAGGGCGACAGCGTCCCCCCTTCGCGCTCGCCAAGATCGCCCACTTATTGCAAAGTTGGTAAATGCCAAGTCAAAACATGAATACTTTTGAGTAATCGCATGCTCCTGTTTTCCCTTTGACAGAAATAATCTCTCTCCACACAAATTCCTTCAGCAGCGGGTTGGATCCTGCGGACCAATTAGAAGAGTAGAAGAAGACTACTGAAATCGATATATTGGGGGAAGGGGGGAGAAAAAAAAACTTGCGTGGCACAAACTATTTCTTGTTTAATGCCTTTCATCAATTCCAAACTTCCAGCTAAAGTAAAACTGACTCTCCTCTGTTGCCTTGCTTCAACAGCCACAATTACAATGAGATGTGTGGTCATTAACAATGACTATAGGACAGGCAGTGAAGTGGGATCCCTGCGGGTCGGAGCATCTGTTGCATAGGGTTCAGCACTGCCATGGAAAATTGGACATTTAGAAGCCAGCTGGAGGACCAGTCTGCCCTGCTGTGTTACCACTGCTTAGGTGCCCACTGGCTGAATGCCACCATCAGCTACTGTAGAAGCCACTGGACCAAAGCAGTCAGGCCAGATGGTGCCCTTGCCAACCTACTAGCAGCCGCCACCAACTGCCCACTGCCCACGTCCACTGTCCTATCGTTCAACTCACGGATGAGTTGGGAGTCGTCATAACCCGAGGTGAAAAAGTTTTGCGCAAGGCATAGTGCTGCGGGAAAACTTGGAGTGAGCGGAGTACACGTTGGAATATAAATGGGCCCCATTGCGTCGTGTGTGTACTAACGTACATAAGCAGCTGCGTGATAGAGTCG
Organism: Scophthalmus maximus; assembly: GCF_022379125.1. Taxonomy (NCBI): domain Eukaryota; kingdom Metazoa; phylum Chordata; class Actinopteri; order Pleuronectiformes; family Scophthalmidae; genus Scophthalmus; species Scophthalmus maximus. Next base: position 10,276,425 of record NC_061521.1, on the reverse strand, counting down.
GGGAGTCAGCTTGTAGGAGAGCGACTGCTCCACGGGGAAATAAAGCCATCTCCAGGCTGAACTCATTTGTCTGGCTGTGAACTGATATATAATTATATTAGGAGCTGTAAGTGCTCTTCTGTGATACAAGTATTACTACCATCTCCAAAGGCACAGCAACAAAGTAAGGAGGAGATGCATCTACGTGCTACAACTGGGAGAGCGAATCCAAATAATGGGATGTTGTTGGTGCATCCAAACACGAGGGGCCTCATCTGACTGAAGTCCAAATCATGGTGCGGTGATACTTGTACTGGATCAGTGACATTTGACTTTACTTATTCAACGTGTATCAACCACGGGCTGAATGTCATCCAAGTTAGTGTCAGATAGTGGGAGGCAAAATCTGTAATCTACCAATATTGACAATCCTTTAGAGAGTACACAGTTTTAAACATGCAAAAGGATTATGAAAATATGACTGTCACAGATACAGAATATATTGATCCATCAAAATTTTAAAGATGTTTCTTGAATTAGTTTGTGCCTTTTAACCAACAGTGGTGGAATAAATAAATTAATAAAGAATTAAATAATATTGTCACACTTACCTCTAAAAATACGAAGGAAGACAAAACATCACGTGTATTTCTGTAATTGACAGACTCAAAATTGATAAGGTGGAGCTGAAAGAACAAACAGTGATCTTCAGCCAACTCAACACTTCAAGCTAACATGGAGGAAAAAACCTAGAGATGCTGCAAAAAAATGAGTACAATTTAAATGTGATCATTTTTGATTTCATTACAACTAAGCAAACGGCATCTGCAGATGAAGATCATGGATTCATCTTTCGAATAAGGCGCCCTCTGTAAAGTCTTCAAACGTTCATAACAAATTATTTTACTAAAGGTTAGTAGATCATTTATCATTTATCAACTATACGACATTGATAAGAACAACTTTTAAGTTTCCGAAAGACATTTCTTTCTGAGCCAATTGACATTTAATAATAACCTATGATGCATTTAAAAAGGTTAACCAACATTATTACCGACAACTTATCAACTCTTAATGAAGGGTGCAGATAAAATAGAATTCAAAACCTCATAGCATTAATATATTCTTATGTCTTAAAAAACAGTGCATGCAAATCAATTACACACGTACATAAGCCAAAGACCAGAATTAAATGTAAACAGAAATACTTTATTTCACTATTACACAATAACAAGCTCGGAAAGGAAAGTTACAAAAAAGAGAAATGGAAACCAAATTCTACAAAGCACCACATAATATAAGACGACTCATAAATGTTTGAACGAAACCTTATGCTAACTGCACTCTACCTAAGGTATCATCATCATCATCATTGAGAATTTAGAAATCAGCAAAAAAGTTTGGACATTAAGCACAGTCATGCCAGTAATAGTAATATCTTACAGATTCATGTGGCGATGATTCGGAGTGGGGGGGGGGGGGGGGGGGTGATCCGTAAAGGTTCACTCTACGTGGTGAGACAAAGAGAAACTGTAGTCCATCATCTGTTTGGTATGACATAGGTTTGCATTTGGTATAAAGGAGAGTTGAGGAGGCAGACGCGGGTCACAAGAGTATTTGCAAAAAACAATTCTAATGAGGTATCAGTTCACCATGTAGAATGTAGTCAAAGAAACCAGAGGGAAGTACCTGAAGGTTCATTTTTGTACAATTGTTTGTATCCTACAATGTGACATTATATGAGTAATCCTGATCAGTAACCCCCATCCAACTGCTGTAGCAGGCTAAATCAAATCCTAACACGCAAAACACTATTTGACCCACGCCTGTGAGGAGGACGGTGAAGAGACGTAGGGGGGCTGCGGGTGGTGTTACTTTTCTTTTTTTTTCTTTTTTACATGGAAAACACTGTACAGGTGCCTTCAGATCTGCCAGCACTAAAGGCACATGGGGTCCACTGAGCAACAGATGTGTCCATTCTGGAAAAATGAGAGGAGAGAGAAGGCAAAAAAACACACACATGAGTGGATTATCGTCACACTTTAACCCCGGGCGAGACCTTTCGAAGCTCGACGGGCAATATTTCCAGGTGGAGGCGGCGCTGCGGCATACAGACTCAGCTTGGCATTCAGGATTCCTCTGGGCATAATTTTTGGCGCCAACCGATCCCACGCGGCGATATGCCACTGAGACTACAAATGCGCATGGTCGCAGAGTCATTCCGCCTGAGACGTAGGGGGCTGATAGACTCCCTGGTCGTCTGGAGGTTTGCAGGTCAAGCGCTGTATGTGCTCAATCGCCGAACTGAGCAAATCAGAGCGGTATAAGTCTGACTGTACTGAAAGAGACGATGTTAAAAAGCACTACGTCCGAGTTAATGCATCTGAACTGAATGTAAATCTCGCAGAAAGACCGATTTGATTATTTATCAGTCTGTCCATTGAGAATGTCTGCTCTCTCCTGCCTGAGACCAGGAAATCATTGCCAGGCGAGCAGGGGGAGAATATTTTATCCTGAAATCTCTGCATAGGGAGTCGGCCTCGGCTACGCGGCGGATTAGTCCCAAAGCCGGGGAAAACAATGTGTGCTCACAATAGGTAATGACGGGGGTTATCCTCTCAGTGATTATTCCACGAAACTCCACAACTCTTGAAAACAACTCGCGGTGGGCAGCAAACTCCACCTAGTTTCCTAGAAAACCAATTATTGGAGCGTGTCCCAGTTTTCTAGATGAGAAAAATATCTGAGGCTCTATGCATTGTGAGTACTGCGTGTGCAAACATGTCCGCTTGTTCAACAGTGCAGAGGAGTGAGTCCCTGCCGAAGTTAAAGCAGCGGCCGGGAGACAAGTTGCTGATGGATGTTTTTTACTCTTGGTCCAAGGTTTCAGTTCATTTTTAATGAAAGTAATGTCGTTTAACATTGTAGGACTTACGCTCCCTGCCTTCATATCTGTAAAATATGGAATAACAGCCGGCACACGGATAACACGGCAGCGCGTAACGCTGGGAAACAACTGTCTCGTCGTCACTGTGACGTTGCTTGGCAACAAGCAGACTCCAGGAAAGTTATAGCTCCACATTATTTCTTTACAGTTTTTTTTGCACAGGTATGATATTGAATAATGAGGTCTAAAGATGCATCTGATGCCTCTTGATGCCATGCCAGGCTAACCGGCTGATGGCTGTGGCTTCATATTTAGCGGACAGATACAGAATGTGAGTGGCAGCCAGAAAGCAATCATTTACCAACTACTGCTTTAAAAAGGAGCGGTGATAGAAGAGCAACAGTATTCTTGCTAGTACAGTCAATATAAATGGGACATGGGACACAATACATCATACATCATTGGTCATTGGAAAGTAAATAATTTGTTATCCTCTCTGACTCTCTATTATGCGTTTTGGACAACAACCAAAAACCTCCGTCACCATAACTGTGTGTTTTAGTTTACTAAATTATTGGGTTTGGTCATCTCATTAACCTCCCCCTCTGTTTTTGCTCTCTCATCTCACTGCTCTTTTAAATGAGCTGAAATGTGTCTGTTCTATGTGCATGAGGTTTTAGTGCAGATCAGGAGCAGAAGACAATCAGGCAGCATCATATATATCATGTAAAATAAATGCAAAGTCTGGACCACAGCGTGCTCTAAAAGGTTTTCAATTCCAGAACATTTTTTCTCTTCGATATATCTCGTGTACCACTGGACCCGAACACAAACTGTGATCTGCCGCCTGCCGGGCCGCCACCTTACCTTGCACTGGCACAGGGTGCACTCTGTGCCATGTTTGATCCAGGAGGAGCCGCTGAAGCGTGAGATGTTGTGCTCGTCCGTGCACGTCTTGGTGATGTCGTTGCGGATGGTGTCGGCCAGGCAGGGGTCGGTGACACAGCGGGGACAGCACTCGCCCTCGGGCACCACGGTAAACTCACAGTCCACGGGCGGGCAGGGCAGAGGCCAGCAGTCCACCTGCCCCTGCTGTGAAGGTGGAGGGAGAAAAACATTTGAGATGGACAGACAGACAGACAGACAGACAGACAGACAGACAGACAGACAGACAGACAGACAGACAGACGGTGAGGGAAAGAAAGTTGAGAATAAATCTCTGCTAACGCACCATTGCCTTTTCCATGTCGAATCAAGTTACTCCTGCAAATACACATATTTCTCCTGACGCTTTTCATTTGCATGCTAGAGGGAGCTCCACTTGATGAGACGGAGAAAAAAAAGGGAAGTTGTTTTGGTACCTAGGAAAAAAAAAAGATGAGCGGAGCAATCTACCAACTCAGTCAGCTTTTCTTTTTTCTTTTTTCAGACTCGGAGGGGTAAATGCTGCAGCTTTTTAATTGACTTGTTCTCGTGCCCCTCGCTCGTTGTTGTTCCTCTGTTAATCTCACGGAAAACTTTCAGCACATAAAACCTTATTGGATTTTTCTACCGCTGCCGTATTCTCTTGGTCCTGGGAAGAACAGGGGCATATATACATTTTGGACAATTCTACACGTCCTACCTGCTTTATCAGTGTAGCCTGACCCACTTCTGCTTACGCTGTCATCTGTGAGCATTCTGGGCTTCACACTTTATTGGGGAATGAAATATGAGCTCAGACTTTATATGTTTAAACACCGGAGGAGATACACACACACATGCACGCACGCGCACGCACACACACACACACACACACAAAGTTCCAAGAGGCCTGATGTGAGTGTCCCACCGCGGATATTTAATATCACTGAAAATCGTCCGGCTCAGCATTTCAGAAATGTTGCTGTAAATTGGCCCCGGCTATTAAGCACAGGCTCACGTAGCGCTAATGCCCACACACTGGTTTCCGTGCAGTGCGTAAACATTTGAAGTGGGAAATCTTCCCCTGTAGCCAGAGGGAGAGGCTGAATGCAGCCCTCAGTATCTTCCCCCACGCCTTGCGATAAGGGAGGCCGTCGTGTTTGTCTCTTCATGCAGATGCGGCCTATGATCACAAAAGGAGATTTGCTTCACAATCAGCGCACAGTGGCGTGTATACTTGATCACAGTAAACCTGAAGACGCTCTTTCATTTCTGTCTTATAGTCCAGGTTATCGTTTTTAATCTGAATCTGTATTCTGTGTCCATGGCGTCGCACTGCAATTTAACATGCGCGCCTTTACATTAAACAAGATGTAAAGATTCCCTGTTTGTGTGACTCAATGTTACAAAAGGCCTCCGGGGATGTTCAAATCTACTGACATCTATGTGTGACTGGGAATTAGCCCACAACAACCACGCTCCCTCTTCTGTGTGCCTCGACCACACTGTACACCCTCGATACTTCTGCTGGCGATTTAACAAGATGGCAAATCACAAGTGAGCCGGGTGTGCACAGGCTGCCGGGCCCGCATTCTTGATTTCAAAACGATTGCACGGGGGCATCGGAGACGGATGCACATCTTGGTCTTGGGAGAATGTTCTGGCCATCTGCCTGCTGCCACTGTGTATTTTAAGCCCCCCTGCCGAGCCCGGACGGCCATGGCCCTGCTAAGTGTAGCAGCGTTCAAGGTTCATTTCATGTCCCTGTCACGCCACCGGAATCCCCGTATCGTACCCCCCCCCCCCCCCCCCCGCCCTTTTCAAGTGCTGCTCTTGCTGGTCCTCTGCTTTGCGTGCATGTCTCTGTGCATCTGTAATCGATTGTGTTTCCCGAGCGATTGTGTGCAAAGCATGTGCGAGGGGACGGGAGTGCTGTGGTGACGGGTGTTCCTACGTCCTCAAACGTGAGTACACATGTGTGTGTACTCGCGTATACTGTGTACGTACTCATGTTGGAATAGTGTATGTGAATGTGTGTGTGTGTGTGTGTGTGTGTTTGTGCGTGCTCTGCTGATGCGACAGGCATAACCGCATTCCCAAATACGTTTGTGTCTGCTTGTGTCAACAATGCAGTATATAAGTGCCGACACTGAGCAGAGCCGCAGCGAGAGTGAAGCCGAGCGAACCCATTTTCAGTCGACTGTGCTCCCGCCGCCGCCTCTCAGCCGAGCAGGGACTTTCAAGCCCTTCCATAATGGTTTGCTGTGAGAAATCCAGAAATCAGGTCCCCGGGTCCGGGGCATCGGGGCGGCGTTGCAATGGCGGGAGAGGAGGAAGGAAATGGCCTCGCTGTTGCTACTCGGACCATAAATCTGTCGGACGGGAGCCGACTTATACTATCTACAAGTATGACTGATACTCTAAAAGCAACAACCAGAGGGGCGAGAAGGAGAAAAAAGGAGTTGTTAAGTGCTCGTCTCGAGCTCCACAGCGAAGATGATTTGTGAGTCACTGAACAGAAGGGGCGACACTGGCGTGGGCGCGCGTGTGTGTGTGTGTGTGTGTGTTTCAGCGGGTGGGACAAGACCGCGTGGCAGAATGTAAAGCATGATATTAGCATTTGATATGCGTATAGCTCCGAAGTGAGAGGGGCGTCATAGGTAGAAGGATTTACGGTTTGTGTCAAGTTGATCGGGGGACACTTGACGGAAAGGCTTCCGCGCGTAACGCCACTGTGTAAAACACCCACACGGGGGAAGATGTGAACACAACAAAAACAGTGCGCACGTCTCCCTGTGAAATATTCATGTGGAGCACACAGTGTTATTGCGTTTGGTATGAGGAGTAGGAGAGCATGTGGGGGACACTCAAAGCCACAGAAACACACAGGCAGCAAATACTCATCAATCAACAAAAGCAAACACTTTGTACATCCTCCTCGTTGCACACACACACAGATGGTACACACTGTTACAACGCCCCCCCTTGAGGCACCAACCTCCTGTTGTCTTCACCTTGGAAGTACCCTTCAATAAAATGTATAATTCCATCACAGCAGACAAAAAGTGCAGAGGGTCCTTTGAATTCTTTAAAATGGCACTAATCACCCTCTCCCTTTCTTCTGCCTCGAGATGAAAACCTATCTTCATTCTCTCCTCCCCGCAGCCTTCCTATTCACCTCTTCATCACGCCGCCTCTCTGGCCACAAAACTTCTCTCCTTGACTGTCTCCGCAGAGCACATCTCCTCTCGTTCGAGAGCATTTCCATGGAGACGGGCATATTTGCTACATTCTCTCGCGCGGGGCTCTGTGGCACATCAGCAGCGGCGGCTCGCGTTCTCACCCTCGGCGCAAAGCGGCTCCGGAGGAGGGCGCCGACCGGAAACCCTGCAAAGTAAATTCCACAAGCAATGCGGCCTCGCTCACCAGGCACTGGCACTGCTGGCAGTTCTCCACCCATGTGTCTCCGCTGCCGTAGGTGAGCAGGCCGTTCTGGTGCAGACACTGGCTGCTCAGCCGGGGGTCGCACTCGGGGCAGCAGAACAGGTCGGCGTTGGGGTTGTCGCAGTCGCAGACCATCCTGCGGCACATGACTTGGCCGGCCTGAGCACAGAGGAGCACACGCGTTAGCAAAAATAAAAAAAACATGAGGCACAGGACTGCACACGGCGATGAGCACACGTTCATATACATGCACAGGCAAGGCCATTTGTTTAATGGCGTCATTAAAAATGTATGCTGATTGTTAATATCGCAATAAAGGCTGTGTAGCCCCGTAGCCTCACTGCTTTGAAGCTGCGTTGTACACTTACGCGGTCTCGGCGTAAACTATAGTCACAAAACTGAGATATATTTTCTGAATACTGATGAACAGCAGTCCCTGGTCATCGGTGAGGGGTTTGAACAAGAATTACTCGGCAGTCTTGTTGTTTTTCTCAGTGATTTTAGATGCTTTCCATATGTGAGAACTGCTGCGGGTCTGATCAGGGCCTATCATCTTTGCCACATATTTCTCTCCTCCTAAGCCATACAGGAAATTAATGTACTAATGTTTATTTCAGACATAATGTTGGGCAGACGCCTGAAAACAATTAATCAGCATCTATTTTGATGATCGATGATCAACTTTAAAGGCATTTCTTACCCCATGCCCCAAATTCGTTGCTTCCACATTCTCAAATGTGATACTGTATTTGCTGGTTTTTCTTGGTCTTCTGTGGTATTTTTTGGGGCCATGGTCAGAAAATATAAAACATTCAAATATATCAGTTTGGGATTTGAGAAACTCTGACGGACATTCGTTACCTATTTCTGACAGGATAGTTGTTAGTTGGAGGCCCACAGACACAAAACTATAGATCCTTGATACATGCAGTAGGAAAAAAATATGAATAAAGGAACAGGTTCAACTTGTTGCCTCCATATCGATTCTGCTTTTAGGTTTAATTCATAAACAGGCAGAGTGAGTACTGTCTGAAGGAGAGGTGTCGGAGGTCGCTCCTTCCTCCTGCTCCCAGTCGACCCCCAGCACCAGAGTCATGAAAACAACTGCACTAATGCAGAATAAGAACATACATACAAAACAAAAATAGTAAAAATGTGTGGAATAATTCTATTTTTAAGTCTTACAGTTAACAAAGCATCAAAAACATCACAATAGCTTAAAGATCTACATTACTTTCCCCTTAAGGTTGTTTACAATGTGATCGGATCGTTTATTTATATTTACTCGTTTGTTCATTTTTTACGCCTCCTTTTTTCTTTAAAAATAAGTTAAATAAAAGTATATATACAGTATTAAAAAAACGATGTTATGATCAGGTCCAACTATAGCTAACAACCTAAGATTGAGCAGTATGCAGTATATCAAAATCAGTATTTATGAAAACAAATATTTACAAAGTGCATGACAACTAAAAACTGACATTTAAATCTGCGGGTTCTTCAATGTGCATAGTTTTTCCTTTAGTGACGCCTCTTTTAGGATTCCCCACCACTTCAGTGCTCGCGAACCTCAATGATACCTGGAGTTTCTGTAAACTGAGTTTTTTTCTTTCCTGCCGACTAATTTAAAGTATTTGTTCCATGTTTGAGATATTAGCGGCCCTTTCCAATGCATTGATGCGGTGAACCCCACGCAGACTGGACCTGTGAACTATTTGCATATTTCATGACCTCAGTCTGGACAACACCCAGTCTTTGTCCCTCTCTGCCGTGTGACCTTGGTTTCCCCCGTCACTTCGTTGCAGCAGTCGATCTCATCTCCAGCTGCGTCTGCCCGCCTCCAAAACAATAACATGTTTACCCCTCTGCTCCTTTCGGCTGCTCAAAACGACTAATTTTGACAGGCAGCTCTTCAATCTCGCCAATCAATTAATATGACTCATTTAATTAGGCAGCCATTTCTGCCCTGGTCCTTTGTAATCAAATGAATAATTTGCCGCTTGATCATTCACTGCCGACACTAATCCACTATAATCACCTTCCACTACAGCCAGACACTTGGCATTAGGGTGAGCGAAACGCCGAAATGCGAAGTATGACTGGTCCGTGACCTGATATTCATGAGGGGAAAATAGGATGACGAAAAGAGTTTTGCCACGTTGGTGCCTAAAATCAATCAAAACGGCTTTGTCAAACCTGGGTCAGAAACCTTGTCTGCAGTTGGACCGCGTGCGGTCAATGCAGAAATTGAGGATGTAGTTGAAAACTGTTGTGGAAACGCAGTTTAAAATATTCATGAAATCATTGTGCCGAATCTACATTCTGCCTCGTGTCATCTGGTTTCATCCCTTTATCTGTTTGCACATCGCCTCAATTGGACACTACAGGACACGGCTCTGGGTACAAGGGAGCCGGCCGTGATTGCTCGAGGAGGAGGGATATGTTTACAGCACCAGGCGAGGTAACATTTGCTGCTGATTGGCCCTGCGTGTAATGACATCGTTCCTCGGGACAAACAGGTTTACAATTGCTTTGTTGCTCTTAAGTAGAGAGACAACAAACAAAGGAGAAGAAAAATTAAAACCTAGACTAGTTGGTTACACGTGCAGCAACACAGAGAGATCACTATTGCTCAACTGTTTAACGCACTGAGCCCATTTTCTCGTTCTCATCATGTCAATTTTTTTCCAGGTGTCTCTCTCAAGCGACCCATCTACCTCTAAGCCTTCCCTCTGTCCATATGTGCTCCACGTCCATCTCCATCTGTTTCTCACCTGACATGAGCACACAGAGCACCTATCGCTGTCAAGCACCCAGATCTGCCCGCTGTGCTTAACCTTGTTGTCATGGATACAGTCGCCGGTGCAGTTGTGCCCGTGGGGGCACCGGCAGTCGTAGCCTCCGTCCAGGTTGAAGCACACTGTGTCGTTGGCACAGGTGTTCCTCCCCGTCTTGCATTCATTAATGTCTGTGGAGAGAGCGCAAAAAGAAAAAGATGACATCACACATGCTCTGCACAAATAACACAGTTATCATGCACGACTCAGTAATGTTGCTTTGGTAACACACACACACTCACACATGCACACACACGCGCACACAAACTCAACATGTTTCAATGAGCTGACGTGCATTTTTCCTTGTCTCTCTCTGACCTGCTCTCTGCACCCGTGAGCTGCTCGACACAACAGTGTCACAAAACACCACAGCACACAACTGTAATGTAACCCAGAAACCCACTTTTGGTCAAGTTATAACTTTGATTCGTGAGAACGCATACAGTATGCCCCCAACCTCGCCCCCGCCCCCCTCGCCGCCTCCTGCATCTCAGACTGACAATCAAGATGGGGTCCACGACCTTGCACTACTGTTACAGGCAACGCTTCAGTGTTACTGTAGATTGAGGGTTTCCGTTTTGACAGCTCACACCTCTCCTGACAGGCTGCATCAGAGAGAATGATACAGAAAATGAACAGGCCGCAAAAAGAAAACTGACATTCTGGGAGGAAAACAGACTGATAAAGTCGTACCCACCTAATCACACCATTACTTACACAAGTGCAACGAAACCCCTTATCACACTAAAGTTTGGACTTATGATAGTGGGTGACTCACAAATTTAAAAGTTTGGGATCATTAAAAAGAACTCCGTACATCACATAAAACAAAAAAACAACAACATTTAAACATTTGGACATTTGGGAATACATTTTTCTTGAAAAAGAAACTAATATTTTTCATTACAATAAAACATTCATGCAATGGCTGTTTCATAATATGATCTACACATCATTGATCTGAATTGTTACATATAAACTGATGTTTCATGTGTGTACCTTCTAAATAAAGCAGACGTTTTTGCCCTCACCAGATTTTACATATTTGTGTCAAAAAAATAAAGGTGGGCCACTCACCTACACATGATTCCCCATTGGCAGAAAACAAGCCGTTGTCATGGTAGCCATCGCGACACTCACAGTGGTACCAGCCGGGCAAGTTGACACAAGTGGATTTACTATCACACTCCACAAAGCCGTCCGCACACTCATCAATATCTGAGGAGAGGAGAGGGGAGGAGGAGGAGGGGAGGAGGAAAGGGGGAGAGAAGCACATAGAATCAATATCATGTTGGTTTCAGAAATACGCTTTTGCTCCATTCTTGTCTGGTAGGCATTCACATTGACTGATTCATAATTGATAAAACAACGTGCCTGGCATTGCAGTGAATCTAGTCCATGGGCTTTATTGATCAAGCATGGTTGCATAGCCGGAGCGGGACATCTGTATCAATAACAGATAGCAGGGAATGAATGAAACTAAGCCTGTTCTTGAAAGACAGAGATGTAACATCGGCTTGTATTTTAAAATGCCAGTACACTGTCTCATCCCAATAAATCCGGAGGTGTGCATGTGCTCACGTTAATCCAACGTTGCTCGGACATGAAGAGAAAGTATGTTGTGACGTGTGAAGGAGCTCACTGAAGGACATCTTCTACCAGCCTGTGGGCGGTTGTCGATAGGCTGAGCTGATTTGCTTTCACAGAGCTCCACTCAGAAACATCCCTGGCTCTGCCTCCTCCTTCAGCTCTGCTCTTTAATACAATACTTCGATAACATGCCCCCCCGAACACACACAAACACTTGCTCCTCTCTGCATGACCACAACAACCTCCCACCGCTCGTTTCATTCCCCTCTTCTCATCTGCGATCGCTTGCTTTCCTTTCTGTTTCCCGGCAGGCCAACGTTCAGCCTTTTTTTTATTTCAACAAGCAACCCTGAAACTTTCCTGCAAACATCAAACCGGAACAGCACAATGCAATCTTCAACAGTGAGCATAACGTGCCCGGAGAAAGAGATCGCTCTGATGTTTCAGCTCATATTTAATTAAACCGAAGGACGGGCCCACATGAGAGGGGACATGAATCCTGTTATTACACAGTAGGGCTAAATGTGTTAGGCCCAGACATGCACTGTGATTAAATGTGCCTGCGTAGCCAATGATGGCTTTTTTATGATTGTGCATGATGCATGATGCTCTGCTCTCATTATGAAAATGGCAGTGTGCCGTGTCTGACCTTCTCTGCGACGGCCTGAAACAGTAGCCCCCACAGAGACACGGGCAGACGGGCTCACGGTCCCCCACCGCCCAGGCAGTAATGGGATTAAGATCTATTGGCTAATGAGCCCTCAGCCTTTTAATAGAATTTCTGCAGCAGATTAAGCGTTGATCAAATGTCCCGCAGATTAGGGCTTTATCTATTTAAGAATTACCCGCATTTGTCCGAGTCCACTGCAGGTTGCGTTCTTCACTTGTCGGGTAAAAAAAAAGAAAAAAAAAAAGCTTTCTCTTTTGGCTTGGACAGACTTTAAAAACGACAGCTCTCATTTGACTAATTACATGAGTTCAGAGGGAGCAGAGCTCCTCCTCTTCCCCTTTAAGCCAGCGACGCCGGGTTCAAAAGGACACTGCTTGAAAACCGCAAAGTCTACAGCAAATGCTATAACTAGCGAAAATGAATCTACATCCTCCCCACCCATGAACCGAAATATTTAATATCTCTTTGTTGCCTGTTAATGTCAGCGTGACAAAAGCGCAGGGAGCTTTAAGGGGAAAAGCCGCATGATGTGTCTTGCCAGTATATTTTAAAAAATCAAGGCAAATTAGTTTTAATCATCCTCCTCTCCCAAATAAGGCTGTATGAATCTGTTTCAAAGTACAACTCAGCAGTCAGATACTATTTATAACAGACGCCGAAGTAAATCTAAAAATATGCAAATGGTTTATTTTCAGCCAGTTTCATTCAGGCATTTTAAAAGCTTGACTGTCTTCGCTATAGCAACGGAGGGTTACACCCTCGACAAAAAAAACCTGTCATTTCCTTGTTTTTATCTGAGCCAAACCTGTCAGCCACAATTACGGCATGATGCATCTCGGCCTGCTGCCAAATCAACTCTTAAGAGCGCTGCTGTGTTCCAGGACCGTGAAGCTCGCTGTCGTCGCGACTCAGACTCCGTCAGACTGAATGTGCGAGGTACGGCACGGACACAACCTGCCTGCAAAGGTCTCCCCTTCTCTTTTATCCTCTCGCGTAAATGATAACAGAGGATCGTTGTAATTAAGTCATCAAAACATGACAACCAGACAAGAGCGCTGCCTGAAAGCTCCGTCTGAATCATGAGGCTTTTGCTCTCGTTGAATCATGGATGTGCATAGCGCAGTATTTTTTTCTTTTGTCAAATCGTGTTCTCCCTCCCTCGGCTCAGGAATAAAACCAGACTACATAAACCAAATAAAACCCATCTTTGTGAATCTCTCTGGGAGGCCAGGGCCACAGGAGAACAGTGATTTTGGAGTTGCCTCGCCGACTGGAAGACGCAGTAACTGACAGAAGTACCTACACAGAGAGAGGCGCTTAGAGAACAGGCATCACTGGGTAGAGGAGGAGGGGGAGGAGACGAGAAGGAGCAGGAGGAAGAAAGAGCGAGGACAGACTGCAGTTATCCCACTTGTTATCCTGAGTGGCAGCCTGGAAACAAGGGCTCTGTTCAGGCAGCTCTCAGAAGACAAAGTAAAGAACCGGTGGACGGTCTTTCCTCAGGACCCTCCTGGGCTCGTCCCGCCGCTGTGCCATGAACAAGGCCCCCTCCGTTCCTGCTTTCATCCACTCCCTTCACCTCTCCACGTGTTTCCTTCCTCACTTCACCTGCCGATCTGTGCCCCAAATCTGAGGCGAAAACCACCCCGTGCCTTCATCGTCTCCTCCCCGCCCTCGTCCCTGCAGTTTGCTCTCTCTTTGTGCAGCAAAAGGCAGAGTTGAGAGTTTAGTCAACCCTGCCCCTCTTCCTCTTCTTCTCCATCCCTCCCTTTCGCCGCTCCTGCTCCCCACACGTTGGCCTCGCCACCGATTCTGAGCCAGGGCAGGTGCAGTGCTGTGCCTTGATTCAGTCGTTCCTCCCTTTCTTCCTTCCTTCCCTGACATTTTCCCTCCCCGTGTCTTTTTTTCCCTTCCCTGAGTGACAGCTCGCCCCGGGGGTTGGCATACAGTTCTGCTGCGTTGCCTTACTCAGTGCAGAACCAGCTACGGCTGCCACATGTACATTCATCCGTACAGTGACCTAATTCAAACTGATTTCCGTTTCAACAGAGGTCCACCGGAGGATCCTGATAGGCTGCAGTGAGGAGTTATTCGGAAACATCTCCGGATCTCGACGGAACCGTTCCTCTTGCTCCTCGGTCGGATACCATTTGGAAACAAGTGGAATTTAAAAAATGAATCTGTCACGTCAGCCCCCGTTTGCGATGACGGTTGAGAAAGGGCTGCAGTCAATCGCAGCGTGTACAGTGCATCGCCTTTATTGGCACGTTCATGACACGGCCACGAGGCAAGAAATGGATTGCGGATCCCTGCTCTTTTATGTGGAGTAAAGTGTAATTGAGCGATTGTCACTGCTCCTCAATCTTCATTAAGAGAAAAGTGTGGACTCAGACAATCAATCAATCACCATGAAACCTGAGGCAAATTGAGTTGGGTTCGAAGATGAAACAGACACCGAAACGCAAAATCCATATCTGCAAGCACTTGAATGGGAGAGTACTTGAGTACTCGCGGCAAATTGGAGACGAGCCTCGTGAACAATTGGCCGCTGCAGGCGCGCACAGATTGCAATCAATCTGTAGCACTTACCCATGGCTGTAAAATCCCTCCGAGTGAAATCAAAATGTGACAGCTGCTTTTTTGTTTTGTTTTTGCAGTCCACACTTTTGTTAAAAAATTTATTTCAAAATTGATTGCTTTATTTTTGAAAGCGAGAAGGAAAAGGTTTCTATGGAGGAGGACTGCTGCTTCAGCCTCAGAGTGGGAGGAATGTACGTACGCATGTGTGTGTGTGTGTGTGTGTGTGTGTGTGTGTGTGTGAGTGAGTGACTGACGGCCGGTGCCACCAGGGAACTGAGACACGGCATAAACAATGTATGGAAACATCTACTTTGTAGTTAGCTGCTAGATGAAATGCCAGGGAGCTGTGTTCGCGGTGGCATTTGAAGCTGCACTAATCACTACTTTTATATTAAGAATTATTAAACGACTTTATATTTCATTTTTTTTAAACGGTCACTCGCTGTGACAAACCCTCAGGAATTCATCACACATGCTTTACATGTATCTGTATCTGTTGCAGGTCTGTTGGACGCCTTTTTCACAAATACATCTTTTCATATCTTCAGTATTGTGCATGACGTACAGCGTGCCTCACCACAGTTATTCCTCCCAGATGGTTGACCCGGGAGGTTTAAAGGTCTCTGCAGGAAAGGCTTTAGATTAGGATGTTTTATGTGTGTGTTAGGAGTGGCCACCGTGTCCCTGTCATTGGGATAAGATGTGCCTTGACACCTTCCTTCAAGAAGATAATAACAATCTTCCTGTAAATGCTATACTTTGAGCTGCTGTGTCGATTCGGAATATCCCCCTACGGGAGATCGATAAAGTTTCATCTCATCCTGACATGACATCTGGTGACCTATTGTTATCTGCTACCTCCTATCTGGTATAATACTGGAATGCTGCGATTGCACTGTGAGTTTTTGGTTCGGCTGTCAGTGTGTGAGCTGTACCAAGAATCGTCTCTGTATGTGCTGAATAAAGTCATCTATGTGCAAGGAGAGGACAACTTCATTATTAAGGCCAAAGGACGTCAGCTGAGTCAGCGGCCCTTCAAAGTGGCCCAGGACGCATTCACGGTCACACCGCCGAAAGAATGTGGCCACACGTGTCCCAGTTAGTGTGGAGTTTAAATACATTAGACCAAATATCCCCGGAAAGCCATTGATGCAGCGCTTTCCACCGTCTGAATTTAACACCAGAGTCTGTCCAAACAACGAGAACTTGATCAGACATATGGGCCAACCAATCGATCAGCTGAACAAGGGACTAAGTAAGGGAGTAAATATGCAACTATTTGTCAGCATGTTCACTATATGAACTTGAAAAGGTGAGTTGTTTCTCCGGGTCGAAGTCGCCAGAGGAACAGTTGATACAGGTTTAATCATACTGACTACACCATTTAGCATCCGAACTGACCGAACGTGACACTTGCTCTTAGGTTTTTAAGGTGTTCAGTGTGCTGCTAATTAGCTAGAGCATAATTTAAAAACTGCAGGTAGTGGTGTTGTTGGCTCATTCAGCAGTTGCAATGTGCCACACGAGGTCTATTTCCAAGACGGGGGGATAAGAAGGAGACATTAAGCCGGAAAGGTAATGTGGGCTGTTGTTCAAAGTCTCTGTGGCTGTTTGTCCGTGTCACTGTTGGTCAATGATAGAACTTGGACAGTTGCTGCTTTATGTGTTTTATGTGTAAGTGTCCTTGTGCATAAAAACAATTAAAAAAAGGACCCCTAGGCCTTGACACAACATCACTCTTAGAGGAATACGTGCGGACACACTTCCATAATAAAACCATCGTTTTTCACTTTTCAAAATTGAGCAGAGGACAAAAAAAAAAACTTTCTGTACACTTCTGCGGAGGAAAACCGCGCAGTTTAATTTCCGATGCCCCTTTATGACGACGGAGCGGTCCGGCCGGCGGTGCAGTCTGCTGCACTGCAGCAGCTTCAGCGGCGAGCTATCCCTGGGAGATGTGTCATTTAGGTAGAAGCAGCAGGTTGTGCTCAGCTAAGCGACAGTTCCGGCCATTAGCAGGGCCTAATTAAGACACACTAATTATGGGTGATGGAGTGAGTGCTTTGTGGGGCCGTCGCTAAATAAATAATGAATACATAATCATTGTGCTTAAACAAGCCGCTTGAGCTTAAACAGTCACAGCGCCCCGGGCCTTGTGGCTGAATCGTGGAGCAGGAAAACAGGGGGGAGAGGGAGGGCTGCGGTGATGCATCATGGGAGCTGTCAAGGGCTGGGGGGAAAGAAGTGAATATGGTTTAAAAAATTCACTACCTGTGCCTGAGTGTGGGGTGGGAGGTGCCCAGGGGAGATTTCAACTGTGATGAGTTTGTGATGTTTCTTTTCTTGCCTACTATCGTATGAGAGACACTTGCTATTTAAAATGACACAACAGCAAAGTCAACAGCTGATCTCTCCTGTCCAGTTCACTTTATTACTTTATTAATCATTTATCACCATATATATCATTATTTGGACAGGCCTATTTTGAATACATATGTAGCCCATCTCCTCCTCATATTTGCCTGAGCATCTGTGTTTCTTTCCTTCTTGTTTGCCATTTACCTTCCAGTTTGTGCGACGCTTGCCGTCCGTTTATTGGTCTATGTCTGGCTTCGTCTCTCTGAGTCTTCTAGAGTTTTTGTGCGTCCAGTGTGTCTCTCTGTTTAAAACTGACAAGCTTCCTGGAGCTCGACATCAATGTAAATGAGGTCTGAGGGAACAAATTGTTTGTCTGGCCCTGGTTCTGCCGTCTGTCCCGGTCAATATGCCAGCCTGACCTCAGGGCTTCACACCGCTTCTCTCACCGCCTTCAAAGTTTCCTCCTGAACTCACGGACACCGACATACTCCTCCTCCTCCTCCTCCTCCTCCTCCTCCTCCTCTTCCTCCTCTATGCTATTTTTCTTCTTCCATTTTTAAACGGAATTATAAATCACCACCCTTTAGCTTCCCTTTCCCAGCCCATTTCTCCTTTCCTCTCGTCTGCTATGACCCAATAATTAAAAATCCTGTCCTTTTTTCTTTTCTTTTTTTTACTTCTCCACTGTCTCTGTCCATGCATGTTCTCTCCTTCACGACTTCCACGTTCCCCGTAAGCTTGAGAAGGGAGCATAAAAACTCATTGGTGAAACAAAGAATATCAAAGGTCTGATGAGAAAAAAAAAGAACAATTTCCTTCACATAAACACAACATTCTCCTCTTTGAGACGACATCACTTTGGCAGATGAAACACGGCGGTAAATTATCTCGACGTGAGAAAATGAGACTTTTGCCTACCAGTAAAACATCCATTTTCAGTGTAGGTGTAATGCACCCAGGCTCCCTGATGCCTCCAGGAGTGTGTAGGAGTCACAAATCTAAACTGCATCATTAACAGCAAACATAAAGAAAAAAATCTTTTATCTCTTTCTCCTTGTCCTTAAAGAACATTGTTGATGCTCAACTAGCCCGCGTATGATTCAGCGCCGCTGATTCAAAGTGCTCGAGAGGGCTGAATGAAAGGGCGTAGGTGTCCATCCCCAACATCTGATCAAATGCTCTTCCCCCTTCAGCATCCAACAGTGTCCTTTGAGAAACGAGCAAGGGGCCAGCGCAGGACGGCAGAGCTGGCCATTAGTTACAGAACTGACAGCATGGTGACAGAAAAAAATTTGACTCGTGGCCAAGCATCCTAATAAGCTTGTAGGGACTTGAAAGGACAAGGTAATGAGCTGAAATTAAAGGAAATGCTAAGACTACCTCCCCATTCATCTCACGGACAGCTCAGCTATTCGCTAAACATGCGTCTGATCTGAACCGGGGAGAGGATCTTCTCAGATGTTGTGTCCAATTATTCCATGCCCTGTTTCCCGAAAGCAAATTGAAGCTAAGCTGATCATAAAGCCCCTGTTATGAATCTTCTGACTCATATCCTAAAAGCACAGCGGTAAACTTCCTCCTGCCCACTTATCCAAACAAGACTGAAGAACACTGTCAGATGGAACTGCAATACACTTAATGGGTTTGTTTATCACAGTTAATGATTTAGTCTTTTTTTCAAGACCACTCTGATCTTTTCCGTGTATAAATTGTTTCATGCGTTATGAGTGCAGCTTATTTAAAGGCACACCATGAATTAATACGTAGTCCTATAGGCTATGACAAGGGAGATGGAAATCAGGGATATGAAGAATGTATTTAACCTTCTGTTCAAGGGAGAAAAAAATGTGTCGATTTGCATCAAATGGCCATGAAGTGTGAATGACCGTTATCATATTGATCCGGTATGCAAACGCTCCCGGAGCAAAGATCTCAAACCTACACACTAATTGCAGCTGTACATTGATGGACAGAGATGTAAACGATTGTCTGGTCTACCTGGTATGGAAAAAAATGAAACATCACGAGGCTAAAACAGACAATCATTTTTTTTAAACTCTGAAACATTATATAGCTGTTTTGGCACATTTTTTTTGCCATGACTTTCTCCAAGCCAAGGAGGAAAATGGACGCCCATTTGGCTGGAAAAATATACGTATTATTCTGGCGTTTGCCCATCTCTCACCCAGGCTATATACGGATTAATGCCAGCCTGGGGCTACGACATCAGCAATGCTGCATGTTCGGGGGCACACATTACATGGCTGGCCCCTGCGTACATTTATATCCATGACTGAAGTGTACGTGCCCTGCCGCAGCTGTATCCTGCATAATTCATGATGTGTCAGAGTTCTCCACGAGCTGGCGTCTGTCTGTCAGCGCTGCATGTCCCCTGTCCCTCCCCATCCATTCCCCCTGAATGGTAATGACGAGTCGGCGAGCGCGCACACAGTCGCACAAACACCATAGCACACAGACACCGGCAGCACATTGACGCTCTCGCTGTGGTGCAATTACATACAGTCGGGCACAAATGTACACCACATGTCACGTGTGTGTGCAACTCAACACACTGAAAAAGAAGACAATCTGAAATGGGGCGCAGGGAAGACAATCAGAAAACAGTTAGCGCCTTCTCAAACGTACAGTAAATGTGTGTGTACAAGCTCAGAGGTGTGCGCGTGTATCCGCACAGCCGGCCGCTCGGTGTCTCATGACAGGCCGTCAGTCGGCCGCTGCAGCAGCAGGACTGGTGGCGTCCCCTGGGGAGGCCTCTAAAAGCTCGCGTGGGTTCTGGGGGGTGGTGAGCCCACACATAGTGAAAGCTTTTCCGTGTTCATCCACCCGGCTCTGCTGCTCCTCCTCCTGCAGCAGCGACTCCACCAGCCTCATTCCGCACCCAAATGCAGCGAAAAACTCACTAACCCCGACCCTCGAACCACTCATCTCTCTCCATTCCATCTCCGCATCTGTCAGTTTTTCCCAACATTCTCATGTCTTCCTTTCCACTTCACCTCCTCTCACCCCTCTCCCAGTCGTTACCTCTCTTCCCTCTCTCTCTTCAAATTTTTCGGATCCGTCCCTCTCCCCCGTACATCTCCATCTCTTCTCCCCAAACTACTGTTCTCAGCCCCCCTCCTCTTCCTTCCCACATTCCCCCACCGCCCCCATGCTACAGCGACATATCCAATAGTTCATTAACCTCCATACATCTTTGTGAGCTTCTCCAGTAGACACTTCCCTCACTGGGAGCTCCTGTCACACTGAGGAAGCCCCCCCCCCCCCCCCCCCCCCCTTCACACTGAATGACTGGTGACGTCTCTAAACAGGGCCAGAGGCTTTAACCCTGAAGCAAGGGACCCGGACGGTGGTCCAGGACTATGAAACCACAAGGAGAAAAAAAAGAGGTGACAACGGTAGCTGTCACAGAGCTGACTCGGACAGGATCGGGAGGGATTGTGGGATGGGGGGGGGTGCACTTTGTAGAAGCAGCTGTGGTGACAAACATCTCGTCACTTGAGGCTTGTGGAGCGTGCAAGAGTTTTGACGTGTGCGTTCCAGAACCTCATATTGTAATCAGACTCAATGAAGAACTGAGAGCCTACAAACACACTCTGCCACCAATCATCCATCCTCTGATTAACTCCACGGAGCGATTAAGAAGCAGACAACGCTATTCGTGGAGAAAAAACACTCACAATTTTCTCACTGGTATTTTCCGTCTCAAAACAATGGCGGGAGGTAAATGGAGTTTTGCTTGTCGCGCCTACAACACTGAAAAATGACACCTAAAGGAATATGCTTTGCTCTGGAAGTGGGGAACATCTGGCCAGGTTCGGTACAGAGCTTCAAATAAATCAGCCCATCCGCACCTCTGAGTCTCACCAACTAACATACTATAATGTGTGTTAAAGCCGGTTCTGGGAAGACTCCCGGACGATTTTAGAAAATCTTATTCACAATGCAAGTGGAGTGCAGAAATCTAAAAGAGAGACTTCTTTGTCTTTTGAGAAGTCTGGACAAAATAAAAACAGAGGCATTTGTATGACTAAATCAAATTAAAATTAAAAATGTGTAAGTTCTGTGTGTTTAACATGGAGACATCAATTAGATAACGATAGAGATTGTACACAAAGCAGATACTATACCAGAAAATGCATTTACTGGTATTATCTATGACACAGTGTTCATTTATTAACTTCTACAGGTCAACCGAGGAGGCCGCACATGGCTGTGAAAATTCTTATGTGTGCAGGGTCCAAAATTAGCACTCGCCACTTTCCAAAGGTCATGCAAATGTAAAAAATATTCAGTGGCAAATAGAATAATTAAGATCAATCACCATTGGTGGGTTACCGAAATAGGCCTACTTCACCACAAACCTTTGTCACTTGAACACATTCTGGTTCTTTGATTGACCCTCTCTGCTAGAGCACAGCGTGGAGAGATGTGACCGATGGGGCCAGGGATGCCGTGTCGAGCTAAATGTACAAGCGCAAACCGCTAAGAGAGTCAAAACGTGTGGTGTCACATTGCCAGTGTTTTGGCTGGTCACAGTTCTCCATGGCAGCTTAGTGGCGGCAAAAAAAATCCATCCGTCCAACCAACCCAACCAGCCCCTCTGTGACCTGCCCAGGCATGGAGTTATTCAGAGAGGGCACATGGGTTATGGTCGCACGACAGGGACAGATGAGCAGAGAGCAGGACAAGCAAGAGCTGAGGAAAGAAAGAAAAAAGATGGACAAAAAAAACCCCTCCAAACATAAGGAAGTCTGGACGGGACCAACATTAGCATAATGTACCAAATTTCAAATGCAAAAATGAAACAAATACTCTTCATGAATCTATCCATAATTTATTACTATTAATTTATAGTCTGTCTGACTGAATGTGCTTTGTGTGTTCTTGTGGGTGGAGACATGCACTATTCAAAAACCAAAAAACGTCCCCAAATTTAACATGACAAAATTGATCAGATGAAAACAGAAGTCCGCATCAAAGAAATATTTCCTACAAAACACAGGTATTCGGAGGAGTGAATGAAAAGAAGCAGCCTGGACAAAACTCTGTTACACATTGTGAGATTTTGTCCTCCGATGGACTGTTTTTGGAACAGTTTGTGATTCACAGAACATGCACAAAAGAGAGTATTATGTGAGGGGTAGGCAGAAAGAAAGAAAGAAAGAAAGAGTCAGGCATCTAAAATAAAGTGGAGGGTAATGAAATGTGTGATTGCCTGGCTCTCGTGCCATTACTAAGGGACAAGGTCCTCAGAACCTTTTCTGCTGCAAAATAGGGAGGAGGATAAGTCATTACGGTTTAGACATTCACTCTCTCTCACACACACACACACACACACACACACACACACACACACACACACACACACACACACACACACACACACACACACACACACACACACACACACACACACACACTCTTCCTGTCTCTCTTTCTCACCTTCCTCAGCATCTCTGAGCAGAAGCATGAGGAAATTCATTTACTTTAAGATAGGCAGTAAAAAAGGGAGGCCTCGTAAAAAGACAAAAAGCTCCTTTATGTGCAATCAATACCTGAACCAGTGAGCAAGCGGAGAGGCTCGGTCTGCTTCACTCAGACACAAGCTTGATGACTTGCGATGACTTGACTTTCTATTAGCCCGGCCGCCTGTCTCCTGATGGACGCTCCACCACAAAGGGCTGAGACGGGCTCTGAGAAGGGCGTGTTCGCTGCAGGTCGGACATGTAGCACAGCCACCAGGATTAGAGTCTTTCCGTGGTTACCTTACATTCACCAGCACTGCAGGGGTAAACACACTGAGTACGATCCAAAGCCCCGAGTCTGGTCACAGCGTTGTGTATGACGTGTTGCTATGCGTGAGAGCAAGTAGTGATATGGCCTTAGCTATAAACACAAGCTGACTTAATACTTGGTTGAGCTATCATGGCCTATCGGATATTGTGCATCAGGAATTTGTGCCGCGGTAATTTGGATGTGGCCCGGTCGCCCATGAGGAGGAATGCCACGCTGATTAATATGGGCTGTGATATAGGGTAATTCCCATACTGCTGCAGCTGCAGTTCAAATCCTCCACCGGGCCGTTGGAAGAGGTACAAGCTCATTATTCACCATGGAGCACAGACCCACACAGTCTGACGCACACCAACAGCCACAAACACATCTCAGGATTTACAGATCAGCTGTTTCGTGGAGGTCAGAGCGAAGGCGGCACCAGAATAATCACTGCCTCCTTTACACGAGAGCCCAGAAACACCAGGAAAAACTAAAGGGACCACTTTGATCTCTCTTCTTTCCTTTTGTCCTTTGGCTGTTAGGTAGATGCAACGCAAAAAACGCCCCCTCATTCCGCGCCACCTGTTCTCTCTGATTCTCACCACGTCCCGAACCTCTAGTCAGAAGTGCTCCCTGAGCTATTTTTTGAGGAGAGAAGCGTAGGAGTGGGGAATAAAAGGAAGTCTTACCCGTCTCGCATCTCTTCCCGGTGAATCCTTGCTGGCAGACACAGTTGTTCGGTGAGACGCAGGTTCCCCCGTTCTGGCACAAGCCGTCACACATAGCTAGAGGTGGACCAGCAGAGAAGAGACATTGCTCACCAAGATTAACGAGCATTAACTACGTAATTAGACCAGCGGCAGCATATGTATTTGCATACAGAATAAGAGCTAATTTGGTGATGTGATTCATCACAGCCTCGCACGAAAAATTGTTTTGCGTGATTAATGCATCTCACCAAGGTTAATTCAAAAAATGTTCATTATCCGTAGGTAGACTGTTAATGTGTCCCCAAAACACAGGCACTCTAGTCATTGTTGCTGACAGAAATTAATGGAAATTAATGTCATCGAACAAAGAATGAGATGCATCAAAAACAAAAGAAGTGCAAGGCAGTGAAAGCAGCACCACACGGAGCTGTGTTAAAGGGGCAATCCGACATTTTAGTATTGCACTGGACTCTGGTTGTGAGCATTGGGGCTCTGACATTAGACAGAAAAAACAAGAATAGTGAAAATTGAAGCAAAAATGGCTGATAACCTGACTAGGACAGCAACTAACTATTCTTTTCATAATCGATTAATCTGTTGATTATTTTTTCGATTAATTGATTATTGTTTGGTCCATAAAATGTCATAAAATGGTGAAAAATGTCAATCATGTTTCCCAAAACCCCCTAAAAATGTTTGGTTTTGTCCACACACCAAAGATATTTAGTTTATTGTCATAGAGGAGCAAAGAAACTAGAAAATATTCACATTTAAGAAGCTGAAATCAGTGAATTCTTTTTTTCATAATAACTACCTGAACCGATTAATCAATTATCAAAATAGTTGGCGCTTAATTTCCCATAATGCAAGCAACACCATATTTTCATCAAGCCCTTCCCCCACCATTACCTAACCCAAGACATTGCTGGGGTTATTTTATGGCTGAGTGGTCAATTG
Organism: Scophthalmus maximus; assembly: GCF_022379125.1. NCBI lineage: Eukaryota > Metazoa > Chordata > Actinopteri > Pleuronectiformes > Scophthalmidae > Scophthalmus > Scophthalmus maximus. Next base: position 10,251,714 of record NC_061521.1, on the reverse strand, counting down.
AGTACATTGCCAGAATAATAATAAGCAACTCTTTTGGTAACTGATGCATTAATCCTTTTCTGTTTGTAATTGTAAGCAACAATTTAAGTTCCCTCCAGTTCCAGCTTCTCGTTTGTGACGATTTTAAATCTCTTCATTATCTTATTCGGTAGAAAAGTGAATACTTTTGGGCGTTTGGCTCATTGATTGGAGGACAGAAGCCATTTCATGACATCACCTTAGGGCTTTTTTTTTTTAAATGAGTATTTTGAACTATCTTTTCATATTTTTCCACTATTTATCAAGGAAATAATCAGCATGATTCGCTAGTTTCAGCTCTAATTAATTTATCAGAAATGTTTGTATCGGACAAAAAAAATCCTCAAGAGCCACAGAGGACATTATGAAACCGTTCTCAGACGATCCCTGTGCGGGGTAAACTTGTTCTCACGTGTAAAACCAGCGCAGTCCCCTTCTAAATAGATTTTTTAATCACGATGATTAATAAACCAGATAAGGTCGAGTCAATTTTCTGGTGAGAGCACAGATTACAAATAGAACAGCAAACAGAGAGGAGGCCCATTAAACCCGGGTCACAGAAGGCGCTTCAGCAGGAGCCGCTGAGAGCGGGACCACGATACAGTTCACATGGCGGCGATAAGGAGACATGCCTGGAGTACTGAGGTACAACCTTCCTTTTGTATGACTGTTTATCTTGTAGCTTTCAAAACAGATCAGTGTAATATTCATTATGTTCGGCCCAAATTGTTCCTGTTTAAGTTTGGTAAAAGAGAACTTGACAAACTGGGGGATTCTGAATAACCCGAGCTGTGTTTTGGGACAGGAAACAAAGTCTTGGTTTGCAATGTAATGTAAGGATATGTCTGACAAATGTGTCACCACTGCAAAAGGTATTTCTGATGTCTTGGAAGTCCACGTGGGCTGGGGGCTCTCGACGCAATGAAAAGCAGAACTTAGAGAGTGATGCTTACCTTTGCACACTGTCCCATTGCCAGTGTAGCCGGGCTTACAGGAGCAGCTGTGGCCTCCCACCATGTTGAAGCACAAAGCATTCTCATCGCAGTTGTGGAGTCCGCTGAGGCACTCGTCATGCTCTGAAGAACAAGACAAAACACAACAGACGTCGATCTCAACACGCTCTTTATACATAAATGCATTCCTAGTATTTATCTTCCTGTGAACAAGTGTTGGGGGGGGGGGGGCGCAGCAAGCACAACTGCTATCAAGTCAATAACACTTGATTAAAGAAAACAGAATGTTTATTTTCCACATTAATATGAAGGAGGCACACTTCCATCAGTTGATTCTTTCCTGAAGTAAGATTCAAGACTCCCTCTTGGACTAAATGACTTGATAGTTAGACGGCTGTGTCATCTCGTAATGAGACGTCAGTGACAAACAGCCGACTGGAGGACAAGCCATTCCTCCCACCATGATCAGTCATGAAAAAAGAATAAAACGCACTTGATGTTTTGCTGGGATTTGTCGTCTTTGTTTGGTTTTCAAAATGAGGGATGGGCCAGTCTCAGTGATGAATGTGAGCTTCATAACAACTGAAAATAAATCCCCTAATTTGTGCTTACACATTAAAGAGGTGCCATCTTTTGTTGTATTTTGCAATTATGGGCCATCATGAGTGTTGTAAATTGGCACAATTGGTGATTAAGTACCAAGACAAAAGCTTTAGAACAAGGACTCCCAAGCTCTCAGGGCATCTGCCACTGCTGCTGCTGCTGTGGACTTAGTGATAAGGTGTGTTATGAATCACTGACAGGTCTGACTGATGGCCACAGCCCATGATGACGTTTTGAAACCAACCGGCCAACAAATCTCCCAGGATGGGACGTGGAGGCTGAGGTGAAACAATACAATGACGTTAAAGCCTGGAGGAATACGTTGCTACACAAATCAAACAGTCCAGGTAATACCAACACCCGAAATGATACCGCGTGAAAACCACAAAAGTCAGCGCTGAGTAAAGCAGAAAACAAGTTAAAACAGCTGTAGTGTGGAAAAAAATCGGAAGATAAGTTTTCACACGTACAGTAAGGTATATTAAAGGATTATAATGCAGGGTGTGAAACTAGAGTATATCAAAATTACTGCTCTGGAGTACAATACGATTATATTTACTATATTATTATTATATTATTATAAACAATACGAAGATACAATATGTACAATACTAATTCATATTTATCCACCAAGTAATGTCTGTCTCTAGTGTCTTTATCTTGTTACCAGGAAAAGTTGTGCGGATGATGTAACCAATACAATGGAAACAAGACCATTAAAATAATATGACTCACGTCTTCAGATATAAATAGCTTTTTTAGAAATGAAATGTTGTAAATGAGCCATTTTTAAGCTGTAGAGTCAAATTGTCCTCATTTTTATGTTCATATTTTTCTCCAACTTTCATTTGGCAGGAAGTTGTGAGCTCATATAAATCTGATTTGATCCGTTGTACTGATGCGGTGGATGATATGAGTGGTTCATATCCACATTACATTATGTTGCTGTCTTAACTTCAGCCAAACAGTTAAATAATTAGCAGGCACTTAAATGCACGACACCTGAACACAAAGGCAGAATTGTATTCCTCTGGGACACATGAAGGAAGAATACTTATCTTAAAAAAATCTAATTATTCCAGATTCACATAAATATTTCTTTCTGATACAGTAGGTGCTGGCTTACAGGACACTGCATCAGCTGCAGTCTGGAACTGGACTCGTTTTAACCCAGTCATGGCTCAAGAGGGAGCAGAACAGAAGCCGCTCATGAAAATCCATCTTTTGGCGAGAGAGTTCTCTCACTATCAATGGTATTTTTTTAAACACTTAACCCAAAAACCTTTGCTATTTTGTATTATCGTGTGTTTTAACTGCACAGAGAAGTTTAAGAGGAGGCTAAAAGGACTCATCATCAGCTGAATCCCGATGAAACAGGTTAAGACTCTTGGAAAACGAATCCAAAGACTTTCTGGGCGCAACAGTTTGGACTTTTAATCAAATGGACATAAATCAATTAATCGAATAAGTACCCACTTATTTGTATTTTTTTCCCACAACTTGGGAGCGTTTTAAATGCAAGAAATGACAGCACCTGAAGAGTGAGAGGATCAAACATCGGAAAGCTCGTTGCAGGTCGTCAGTTTTCCTGCCATCATCCAATCCATTATATATCTCCTGAGCAGACCGCAGGCTCATCCAAATTGAAAGTGACATTGTGATGAGCTCCTCTGTCGAGGGCATGATGTATGCGTGCATGTGCGTGTGATGGATTGAAGGGCTCTTAGGAGGGTCCGCTGCTGCACTCTTATTGCTGCATCACACACGCACACACACACCTTCCGTTGGGCAGAATTTAAGTCCGCTCATGGGCATATAAAAACAGTAAAGTGAACACAGAGGAGAGGAAAGGCAATGTGTCTTTTTTCCCAAGGTCAGAGCTGTCAGTCTGAACAGACAGGGCAGCAGTGTGTGTGTGTGTGTGTGTGTGTGTGTGTGTGTGTGTGTGTGTGTGTGCAGAATGTTTACTATCATGTCACCATGTGCCTGAGTTTAGCATTACTTATTTGCAATTTTCGCTATTTAGGAACTTAGGATGATTACACTGTGGTATGTATTTGGCTTAATGTGATCACCAGCTAAATACAAAATGTTGTGTGTGTGTGTGTGTGTGTGTGTGTGTGTGTGTGGGTTAACATGAGAGAGGTATTTCCTTACTGACTGCTGATGCTCAGGCTGCAGACAGATAAACAATCAATTATGTACAGCCTGTCAGCAGGGATCTCTCTGTAGGCCGATCCTCCTCCTGCTCCACTCCCTCCACCTTCTGCCAAAACAACCCCAGTCTCAGTGAAGTCGGACGTCAGACTGCTTTCCTTGAAAATATTGTAGCCCAGGCTACTAACCGCTACAGGCCTTTGAGAGGACAGTGATCTTATGATATGCATGTGAGGGGGGGCCTTTTCTACGACTCTATTCGTCTGCTTCAACTAGAAAAAGTAACACCACAAAAGAGCAAAGAGAAGCACATCACGGTACATGAAATTCAGATTTCTTCAAACTTTTTTTTTCCTGTCAATGCATTTCCTCAAATGACCAAATGCACATTGTTTAACACAAACAAATCATTAGCAGATTATTCTGGATGTATCTAATTTAATTACTGTATACAAGGCGCACATCTATTATATTTATAACGCACAAGAGTTGAAGGGAGATTTAGATTTATGATATGAAATTGAATTGAATCAATTGGTGTGTGGTCGATTCGGCGAGTAGTAGTCTTTCCGTTTGAATGGACCCAATGAATGAACCAATTCATTTTGTTAATTTCTTTGCCACTGTAATATCTTTATGGTATCGTTATCCGCGGCACCAACTTCAGGCGCAGCACTCAACGCTAGTTCAAATAAGCCAAGTGGACGTCCTCGTTGTTCAAGCATTATATCATCGGAGGCGAAGCAATCCTACGAAAGTCGCAGTCAAATAATCCGTCTCCTCCTCCCCCCATGTGGTACCACGGCTCTCTCTCCAACATCTATTTCTTTTTTCTTCTATTGTTGTCTCAACTTCCTGCAATTGGTGCGAAAGTCCAAACGATCCAAAAAGGTGTTTTCACACTGCCCGCGTCAGGATCCGGTGTGACACCACCTCTTTCGGTCGCAGTACATTTTGGTCCGTTGGTCTGGACCATGGTCCGAGGCACCTCTCGGCCTGTTATTCTGTTTGGGACTAAACTGAGAGATAGGTGTGTGAGTGCCCTAAGTGTTACGTGCCGGACCTTAAGGATACACCTAATGTGTTTTTTGGGGGATAAACACTGGGTGTTAGCATGTGCTTTTCCAAAACATGTCCACAGTTCGAGCAGGATCCTTGCATGTGGGGGAAGAAGAAGTTTGAGGTCTGTCCAAATCCCCCTCAGCTGCCAGACCCTTTGAGTTGACTGAGTGAAAGTCATCTTTACTGATCTCTGTTGTTGACCAACCCCCTGCTACACGTCTGGTCCCTATCCATCCCTTCTCTCTCCCCCCCCACTGCCCGGCCCTCCTTTCGTTCCCCTGCCTCAGGCGTGCAAGTCTGGTTATCACAGGATTAGGACAAGGACACACACCCTGCATACACACCTTCGGGCACGAGCACCGGCACGGACACGTACACGTAGCATACACGCACACCTCAGGACAGCCTTCTTTAATATCATTCAAAGGGAGAGCACAACCAATCCGCTACCTTTCATGGATAAGCTGCTAATCTCACAGAGGGAGGAGCACCTCGGGCACTTTGGGGAGAAAGTCAAAGAGCGGAGGGGGAAGAAAAGAGGAGGAATCTTGACCTTCAGGATCAAGGATACAGCGCCAAGTCAAATAATGTGGCAAAAGAAAGTTGGGGGCTGTTTCTTTTGCTAAAGGCCCCAGCGGATACGTAGCCTGGGCTCTATCGGGACATTTGGTTGAAGGGATAACATTCAAACATGAAGTCGTTGTGTTACAGTCTACCACAAGCTGGGATCTGAACCTGCAACCTCGCTCTCTGCAGGTGGTCCTGATGTTAAATACAGACTTCTGTCTGAGTTTGCCTCTCCCCTGACAGGCTGAGGAGAAATATAAAGAGGGCTCCGTGCTGTTCCGCCCAGACTTCTGCAATCTGCAAATCAGTCCTGTAATCCACTATTCTGCACATTAACACTGAGCCATGAAATGAACTACAGTCAACTTAATCCTCTTTACCAGGCAGACGGGTCACACACACACACACACACACACACACAACACCGTAATACACGTGGAAATATAGCAATCAATACCGGAACATTGTTCCAGCTGAGTTTGCGATTTTGCTAATTGGTGAAAGCTATTGAGGATGATAAAGACGGCCGTATATCATGTGAATGTACAATGTCAATCGGTACTGAAGGGGGTGGTTTAATGTTTCCTTCCACAGCTGTAATATTTCTGCAACGTGCCACTTGGAGGAATCAGCGCTCCCTCTGGACTCCTCTCAAACACAAGCAGATGTTCAACTGCAATGAATAGGCAATAGATTCCTGCAGCAAGTAGGTCAGCATCTTCCCATTTTCATTGTCAGTCACTGCCAGCAGCACCACAGAGGTGACACCAAACTCAGCATATCAACATGTCGGAGCAGAAGCGGCCTGTTGCGTACTCATTTAGGAGTGTTACTGTTGACACCCATATATTTGGCCAAAATTCATCCTCATCCCATTAGCGAAGAGGTGAGATGTGCCTATAAAGTAGTGATTGCGTTCGGTGTCAAGCTCACTCCGATCGTGGATGAGTTGGAGCTGATAGTCACGTAACCCGGTGGGGAGATGACAACGTTAATTTGACCGATGCAGGGGAAAAAGTCATTACACGAAGCCTCCGCATAAGCCTTGGTTTAATCACACAAATTGACTTTTATACGGTGACGCATAGCTGTGCATTCCACCACGGCGCGTGGAAGGCATTTTAATAGGAAACTACATAAAATATAGTGACACAGTTTAATCCACTGGGTTTGGAGGTATTAATCTTGGTTGTGAATGGGGGGGAATGAGCGCACGGTGGCGGAAAGACAAATGAGTAAAACAATAAAACTTGCCCCGCAGCTCAGAAGATTAGGGAGAAGACGTGGTGACTGGAATCGCACGAGGTACAGTGGTTGTCTGAAGATAATAAAGAAAGGGACTGAGTAAGCAAGGAGGTTTATTTCTCTAAATAAATCACATGAGCACTAGAAAAGCGACGAAATGTGCAATTGTCACTGCCTTAAAAGCCATCCCTCAATCTCACTTCTAACTTGTTATGCCCTTCAGGAGCCTGCTCATAAAAAGACGCCAAGACACAAATCCTTAACTTTGCCTTATCATTTCCTGATTTCCATTGACAGGGGGGAAGAACACCTCCACGGGGGGGCCTCGCCGGGGCAGGAAATGGGAGTTTTCACCAGCCGTTCGCTGTCTGGTGAGTCCTACGGCTTTAATTCAAACTCCATTGGCACGGCAGGAAGGCTGCGGGCCTAAATCCACCAGCGTGGTGCGCAGGCAGCAGGCAGCGGCCGCCCCCTTCACTCTGCTATACCGCTGCTTTAGTTTGCATCGGTGCAAATTGCTTTTTTAATTACAGCCACTGGGGAAGTGCAGCACGCTGCCTCCTCTTCAGAGACGATTCACACGGGGAGCTACTTAGCAACGTGTTTCACACGCCGCAAACAGCCGGCGAGGAGCGAGGCGGATCTGCCGCTCATCGCCGTGGCATGACATTGTGTTATTCTATGGCAAGACGACGATTACTGACTTACATGTTTTGCTCTGTGTGTGGTTCTGCATTCGGCAGTACGACACAGGGGTTTTTGTTAGTAGACAGAGCTGTGCCTTACAACGCTCTTCATAAAGACTTTTTATGCTTCTGCGGCATTCTTCAGTCTTGATATACAAATACATCTACAGATTTCCCTCCTCTCTCCCCTCATCCACTTAATCCTGATATATGATTTTACTCAGCTGTTACGGCCTGCTCTCCGTTTGTTCTCCTGAAATTCCTGTGCAAACATACGTAACACCTAATAGATAAAAGATATTTTTACATGTTTCTTATTTCATACATTCTTCCTATTTATATTTCATATATCTATCTAGTATAATCTCAGCTCTGCATATACTTCTATTCTTGGTTGGAGCAACAGTAACGAAACCCAAATTCCCAGATGGATTAATACAGTATTTTCTTATTCTACTATTTGGATAATATGACTGGATGATATAGAAAAAAATAAATCTATCATATCAGTTAATAACAACACATAAATTAAGTCAATATTTATTTTCAGCTTAAAGATTCCTTAAAGCTTTGACTGTGAGAAAGCCAAACATTTCCACACACTACACCATCGACAGGCAAAATTCCTGTCTGTGTGAATTTTACCAGATGAAGGTATAAGGAGGTAGATAAAGCGAGCGTGAAGATCTCATGAGTTTGAGATTTCTTGGTTCTCTCACAATTTTTGATCCAAAGCACCTTACGATAAGAGCGAGCAGAGATTTGATTCCCTCCAGCTTAAAAAGTCCTGAGTATTAGATTATGAAGCTGAAAAATTTGCCAAGAATTGTATAATTTTTGGCTGAGTTAACAACATTGCGTGATGCTAAGTATAAGCCACAAATATTCATGCTTCCAATCTGGACAGGCACCTTATTTCCTGTCATCTCTGAAAAAAATACCCAAAACAGTGATTTAAAAACCCACAGGTTATCATGTGTTTCGTTTTAGTCTTGAGACTGTTGAGCTGTTTTGGTTCGTGCACTGTCCATCGACGTTTCCTCCGAGGGGGAGCTCATCCCTCCCAAATATCCAATCAAAAGACAATAATCATGTGGTGTGTTTAGTGAACTCAACCAACCCATTCTGCATATTCTGGGAAGTGAGCTGTCTGTTGGTGAGAAACTCATTTTCCCCGCGACAAAATGTTTCAATCGCGGAGTTCGCCCAGCCTCGCAAAGATAAGGCTGCTTCGGCGTTTACACTTTGTTGTGGCAAAAGGAAAACTTCTCTTTTAAATTATCAACGACAACAACAAAATACACCAGAATGTGATTTGTTTTTGCACAAAGTCTGATCCATCACGATGATACATCTTGTATTCAAGTTTGAACTATTGTGGAGGAAGTGGTTATGAACATCTCGGGCTACAACCACAATCGCCTGACCACAGACAGAACACAAACACTGTGAGTCCCCCGCGGAAATCTCTACAGATTGATTTGTTTTTTTGAAGATGACTTTGGTATCAACAGGTCTGTTAACTCGGTTCACAGTCCCTCTGTTTCTCAGGTGACTTTCTTTCTCCTTATCACACACACGCACATGCACAGAGAACATTCACACACAAACGCATTTACACACACACAAACAGATGCTTTAACATTTCCTAAGAGGCCTGGTATTAATCTATTTTTTAAATTCAAAGGGTTTACGAATGATAAAGTGGGCACATCAATGGGAATCACTTTTAAAAAGCTCAGACTGTCACTATATGCACATTAACACAAAACTGACCTCTCTCACAATATAACAAAGTTTATAGATTTATATCAACGCTTTTTTTATAGAATGGAAACATGTAATTGTGGAGTTTCCTAAAACGTTTTAATAAGAAGCAGGGAGACAGATCTACAAAGCAAATGAATCCACTTTCTCTCAGTGTTCAATCCTTTCTCTATACTATTACTATTTCTCTAAACTATGCTAGTTTGTGCTCTATCCTAAGGCCGGTATTGATTTGTGTCACTTTTATTTTAATGTGATGCTGTTAATCAGAGCAAAACCAATGGGAGACATCCATCTCTACGCATATTAAATGAACAGACTGTGCATAATTGCAGGGTGATTCACGGACAAGTGTGTCGAGCCAGGTACCGTCTGGAAAATGAGAAGAAGAAGAATAAGAAGAAGAAGAAGAAGAAGGCGGTATTTGCACGTGGTTGAGGTTTACAGTGTGTTTTACATGTTTTGTTTAATAACTCCCTGTCTCCCTTTCACAGCTTGATTTTTTATTACACTGCTTCATTATGTTTTCCCCGGATACGACACAAACTCGTAGTGAGAGACTTCATAGCCACAGGACTCTCCTCATCTCCACGCCCGTACATAATAAGAAATATGTAATCCTTACTTTCACTACTTCATGTTTGTTAGTAAGCCCGACACAAAATGGTTGCTCCGGAAGCTGAAGCTCACAGAGCCGTCTCCGCCTTCCCCACTTGTGTCTCGCCTGTCAAAAGGGCAGCAGAGGAACTCACCTGTGCAGGAATAGTCATCGATCCTGATGTAGCCCGTATGGCAGATGCACATGAAGGAGCCAGGGGTATTAACACACATGGTGTTCTCCCTGCAGTAGTGCTTCCCCTCAGCGCACTCATCAATATCTGAAGAGGAGCGAGAGAGAGAAGAGGAGAACAAAGCCGGGTTAGATGTGGTTTGCTGTCACACTGTATATTCTATCAAGTGACATTTAATTATCTGCAGATGAATCCGTAAATTGATCTTTCTCCTTCTTATTAAACGGTCAATATACAGTCAATTAGAAATTAACCGACCTTCGCATGAAATTTACAAAAATATTTGTTGGCAGATCATAAAAATCTTATTTGTTAATCAATTTTTGCATGGCGCCTAAAGTTCAAGCATCATGATTGATTTTGATTTGCTGTTTATTTATCAAACCCCTTTAGCCGAGGGACGTTCAAAGGCACCATCAGGTTTTTTTTACTCTCTTGAAATGAGTTGTACAGTAAATGGCCAAGTGATATTAGGTTTTATTTGTTTCTGAGGTTTAAAAAAAAAATTATCTGCAGCATCTTTGAGGACCTGTGATTCTTGTAGGATGCTTCCTCCTTATATGGAGAGAAGCACCCACGCTGCACATTCACACTTACACTTATATCTGTAATAGCATAAAGTAACTGCATATATCTGAGTGCATTTATTTCACTTTGTTCATATCTCAGCATTGTCTCAGCGTTCGTGTTCTGTGTGATGGCAATAAAGGGGACTCTAATATAATGTAACCTTAAACATTTGTTACTCTGAAGCACTTGCCGAAATGACTGACACTTCTGTTCTTCTTGGGAGGACAGGCTTGATTTTTATTGGGGAGGAAGCAGCTATTGAGGGCTGCGACAGCCCCAGTATTACACTGAGGCCTATTTTGAGTCTCTCCCTTATGGGATCCACCTTACAGAGTTCGTCTTAGCTGCTTCCCACTAGAGAAGGTTCCTTAAGGGCGACTGTGCAGCCAGTGGGAAAGGACTATTTGTCTTTATCAGTGGAAGATCGAAATGCGGGTCCATGAAAGGTGGGCACTGGAGCACTTTAAGGTCGCGACCACTCGATTTTCAATCTATTTAAGGTAAAGCACTCAACATAGTGGCTTAGCTGCTTTTTTTCCCAGACTACTACTGAACATTTAGTTAATGGTAAATGGACTATATTTATATAGCTTATTCATACACTGTCGGAAGAGCCGAGTCAGAGGCCAGTCAGGATAAAGTGTCTTGCCAAATGACACATCGGCATGCGGACAGGGGGAAGCTGGGATCGGACCGCCAACCTTCCAGTTAGAGGACGGCCGACTCTACCTCCTGCACTTTGATCACACTTTCAATTTTTTTGTTTTCTTCGCATATATACCTCATACTATATATGAAGATGGATGATAGACGACAAAAATGCTCGCCAAATGTGAAGGCAAATCATCTTGGTTGCCCCCTGGTTGCTGGCTGCTGTACAGGACTTAAACCCCGCCTCCTCCATGTTAGCAGATGAGACTAAAATTCAAAATACATCATAAATCAAATACATTTTTCCCAAAGATGTTTTCTGTCGTTTTAGTTTCTATCACACTGATGTATGTTCAAACGTTAAATGTTCTGATAAGTTTTTTTTTATCTGATGCTGTAAAAATGGGAGTGAGACCTCATGATTGACAGCAGGAAACTGACTCAGCTGCCAGTTGGTCGCACACGGGCATTGGCCAGACCTCGATACCGTAGCTCCACTCCGCGATCAGCACTGCATAGACTCTGATGATTGTGTGTACTGAATTTGTGAAGTACACATGTACTGCATTTGCTATATCACAGCCCTTCACATAAATGGTAAATAAAATAGGTTTCGTACGATGGAATAAAGCACGTTTCTGTCCAATTTCACCGTCAGTCTACTCGTCATTGCTTGACAATATATCTTTGATTATTATACTGCAAGCTTTAACTTACAACTACTTGATGCAGTGTATCTCTGTGCTTTGTGCAATATTTACAATATATATCATCTCAAATATCATACTCATCACTGTGTGATCTTAATGAAAATGGAGGCTGGTCCTCACCAGGGACAAGCAAAAAGAAAACCACATTCCTTCATTTATATTCATCGCCTGATCACAGTATATCACTTCCCTTCTCAAATTTAAAACCACAGCTGACCAGACCAGATCTCAGGCCTGTTTAACTCTACTTAGCCCTGAGGTAAATACTGAAGTTAGGATGACCGCCTTCCACAACTTTGAACCATATAAATGGAGAGGGTTGCAGAGGAGTTTAAGACTTGAATATCTCATCCCAATGGTTATTTTAAATAAATCTGTAAAAGATTTCATCTTTTAATCTATTTAAATGCTATTAAGCAATGTCTTTGATCCGTCTCGGATGCTGTGTGTGCTTTTATTATGTCTGGCTGTGGTTGTTTTTATTCTCTCTGCTGTGCTCAGGTCTCTTGTGCCAAAGAGAACCTGCTTTAATGATATTTGCCGCTTAAATAATGGTTATACATAACTTACATAGTCCTTGGTGGCCAAGTGGTTAAAGGGCCTGCTGCAGTGTTTTATTCTTCAATTTCCCTTTGAGGGATCGATATAGTCGATCTTATCTTTATGATTCTAACTTGTGCATTGAGTTTAGTGACATATAATTCCCAGCGACTTCAACCTGTGTGCACAGGTCTAATCAGCCAGAATAACTAAAAACAGATTACTGTGAGTCTGCAGAGCCACACTGGACACCTGCTGTGCAATGTGCAACAGTCTTTAGTGCCAAACTTATTTAAAAATTAACAAAGTGCTCTTCAGCTTTATGCACAAGTAGCCACTTTTAGCTTTTGCCAACATATACTACCACCCTATAAAATCTGAGGCAGCCATTCCTCGAAAAACACAAGCTTGGATAAGCACAGTGTACCCTAATCTGCTGTTACTGATGAACGGGGTTAGATCGACTTGCTCCCTCCCCAGCCCTTTAACCTCCCGTCTCGCCAACATCTGACGCCCTATTCCGCAGTACGTGCCCACCAATGAGTGTAAGTTGCCCAGCATGCATCGTTCTATGTTTGTGTGTACTGACAAACACGGACTGATGGACACCTCACATTCCTGGGAGGGTGTTAAATTAATATTGGCACCAGCTTTTTGTTTTTTTGCTTCGGCGTGTGACATTACAATTTCCGAGCCTTCCAGCGCCGTTGGCGGATTGAGTTTTTTGTTTTTTTAAAGAGTTGTGTGTGCGTGTTGGGATTTCAGACATATGCCACCAGGGTTTCAAAGCAAGGAATATTGTTTATTTTTTCAAACTCGTTTTATATACTTGCCAATTTTGTTAATCATTCAAATTTAGCTGGGGGTGGTCAATGTAACATTTTTATGTGGTGTGCATAGTCATTGCACAATGAAATTGATACTTTCATATATTTTCACACATTTCCTTTTCATCACTGTGAATCAACTCCATGTTCATTTGAGTTAAACGTAATTACTGAAGTCTTAAAAATCCATCCTCAGTTCATGCAGCATGAAGCCGCCTCTCCTCACTGTGACAATAACCACCCCTCCCTTTTTTCGCTCCCCCAACACTTTATTGGAGCACAATTAATTGAGGTTAAAAAAAAAAAGTGCTTGGAGTCAAAGTTTCATTGAACACATTTAATTGAAGTAAAACAAAAATGCTTGAGGTGAAAAATGAATTGATCACATTTTAATTGAGGTTAAAAAAACATGTTTGGAGACTAAAATGTATTGAAATTGTTTAACTGTAGTTAAAGAAAATGCTTCTTGCCCCCCCCCCCCCAAAAAAAAGGCCCCAGCCCAAAGACACAAACAAACACAAAGCCTTTAGTGAATGTTCAGGGATCTGTGCACGTGAAGAGATGGGGAAACACTAACCTAGATCATGCAGAGCATACACAGTGGTTCATGATTGCAAGATGGCCTTCCCTGATTGGGTGATAATGATGTTGTATTTGCCGATTTTCCTGCAGTAGTACATCAAATTCAATTTTCAGTTGGAAAAGTTATTATTTCTGTACGTTGGCTTAAACCTGTGCAGCTGCTTTCTATTTTTTCATAATTGTAGCAAGTTATGCAGGAAGATCACGTCCCAGTCCTCAATCCCTAACTTGGATTTGATCTGAACTGTGAATCGTGCGCACAACAACTTGATAAACAAGAATGTCAGGGATGTGTTTGTGTGGGTTTGTTGTGGAGGCTTCCTGTGCCGTAGTAATTAAAGCTTGGCTCGTGCAGCTTTAAGAATATCATTTATTAGATTGTCTTTTGTTTTTCCTTCTCACTCTCTTGATTCCATATTTGGATCCATATTAGCTTGTTGCCTTAGCAACAGCTATTCCTGGGGTCTAACTGCATGCCAAACCATCAGACGGAAGATGCGCAACACTGCCAGGGTAAACAAAATAATCTTGATAATGTGATGCAACCAAATGCAATTCGATGTAAATCCCAGTCAAACCCAACTAACTCGGCCGCATCACACACTCCCTGTTCCCGCGGATAGTTCGGGTTCAACGTCAACACTCTTTGAGAGACAAGCTACGCAGTCCTTGACATTATCAGTTTATTATTCATTCACTGTATTCAGTGTCTGTGAGAGCACAAGAGGACATTCACCCCGAATGTGTTCCGTGCCAGATGCCTTTGCGAGCACTTGATATTGAATTTCAATAGATTTGCACTGGCATTCACTCAGCTTGCATGTCCTTGGGTAGAGCAACGCCCACCACCTGCGTACAACTGCGGCATTCACACTTCCTTGGTCTTCTTCCTTTCACAGTTCCATCAATACTTGCTGCCTCCAGCTATTGAAAGGCCTCACGGATAAATGGAGCGGGGAGACAATCGCTGAGCACCTATGGCAACACATGTGTCCTTCACTAAATGAATGGAGGCTAATTAAAACATGTGACCGGCTCTGAGAGAGAAAAACAGAGCGGGTAGGGAGAAAAAGGCGAATTGAGCCAAGGGCAGATAGAGGCACAGGTAAAAGCGAAGAAGGGGGTTATTAACACACAGACAGAGCCATGACGCGCCACACTGTAGTGCTAGACAGAAAAGGGGAGATGAGAGAGTTGGGGGACAGGGTGAGTGACACAGAGGGAGGGGGACAGAAAACGGCAGGCAAAGTAGTGGATTAAACAGAAAAGTAGAGAATGAGGGAGAGTCAGTTTGAAGTTAAAAAAAGAAGGTGAAATGTGTGGAGTGTGTGTGAGATAGTGAACACTTTAGCAGCGGGGGAAGGAGATTTAGATCGCAGAGGAACAGAAGTGGAGCGAATGCAGCAAAAAGGCGTTAACTGTCACTGCGAGAGGAAATTCAGTCGGTCCGCGGTCTCAATGGTAACCTTGAGCTGAGGTCTTAGGTGACGGCTGATTGGCTGTCCGCGGAGCCGCCATGATTTAGAGCCCATTAACTGTACGACACCATCCATCTCGCCCTCGGTGACAGCGGTTAAGTTTGCTAAAACAATATGTTAGGAGGTGAGATGATGAGGGGCGGCACACGCATGTGTGTGTGGGGGGGGGGGACCATCTCCATTAACGCACTCCATTTCCTTGATTGGCCTGTCACATGGACACACGTGATGCGGCAAGCAAAGAAGGCTGGCGGAGAGTCAGCGGCGGATTTTATTGCTAAATGAAGTGCTCAGGGTCAAACCGTTGTTACGCCACGATAGATGGCTAGAAACGGCTTTGTTCCTTCTTTTTTCTGGACGCATACCTGCATGACTACTTAATCAGGCATAGTCATACCTGCGGAGGGTGGGTATGTTTATATTATTTGGACTAAAAAGAAAATCTTTGTGATACGTAACACTTTTTAGTTCCTGCGGTCAGACGACAAGCACAGCGAGAAAGAACGACTGTAGTATGTTCAAAAGTTGTATAACTTCAATAACAAACAATAACAAGCAATATTCATGGATATTTGTCAAAAATTTCAGTCCATTTCCTGATGGTTAAGATATTTCCGTGTGAACTAAAGTGGTCTACCGTCATTTCTAAACTCAAGACACAAATCGCAAAATCTAAATTTTTATCATAGACTTCGGACAGAAAACCCCAGGAACATGTTTCACCTCTTCCGAAAGGTCTATATAAAGAAACTCCCAATGAAAGATTGCTTTGTGTCACAGACGCTGGTGGAGCTGCGGCTCACCCAGAAGTGGCATCAGGACTTTGGTTCCCCATAGATAACTGCTGCTCTGATGTAGGACAAACGTGTCGCTGTAACCAAACCTAGTAAAAATGTTTATGCATTTCAGACACACAGTGATACCACGCATGCCGTGAGTGTTGTTAACTGTTTATCCCGGTCACCCCACAATATGCACAGCATGTACATAGAGGATAACAGTTTATCCCCGTCAGCTTGTGTAGCGTATAGTGTCTAAAGGGGGGGCATCCTCACGATCTGCGTTCCATACTGCAGAAGGTCTGACAGTAGGGAGATAACACCCAAATCTATGCCATTCCACCAGAGGCCTTTCACTTTATGTCTCCTTCTTTCCATCTTTTTCTCTCCTCTGTTCATCCCTTCCCCAACCAGCTCATTTACTCAAGCAGATGGTTTTCAATAAATGGCAGCAGGACGGGGCTTGCCAAAACACCGCCTGATATTCCTCAGTAGCCAGTAGCTCCCTCATGGCCAGACATAAAGCAATCTGAGGGACGAGCAGAGAGACAAAGAGCTCTCCCTGCCGGCCAAACAGTATCCCATTTAGCAAATATCCTCCACTGTCGGCCTTGGTTCCTCATGGGTGGAGAAAGGTGTCAGAGGATGCCATCGGTTTATGGCAGTGTCACAAGATCAAATATTGAGTTATGGCTGGTGGAAAATGATTATTTGGTTCAGAAGTGTAGCATCAAACCTCCTGTAGTATCTAACTCTCAGCACAACATTATTACAACTATTATTTTTAATATTCACTGCATATATTGTATTTTTCTCTCACAAAGATTCAAAATAATGTTCAATTAGAACATAAATCATTGAATCCACTGTTTAGTTTATACATTCGTTGTTTGTTGTCAAAAGTGTTGTCTTGAAATTGCTTATTTCATCCGCAGCTCAGGTATAGACTTTAGTATTTAGGCCTGTTTGCACATGTCCTATTGTAGGGCGTGTCAGGGAAAGACAGCAGCGATCAACAAGCCAAAATTACTCTTTGTTCGCAGCTCGTAGTTTCATTTTTGCGCCGTTACCTGAACATGAACCACAGGTATACTGTCTCGCCAGAAAAAATCTTTTCAGTATCTTGTCAACTAAATAAATTGGACAATCATCCCTAAATAAACAGTCTCAGAAAAAAATCCCACGCAGACGAGCAAAAACGTCATTGGCAATTTGGGAAGGAGCAGGAGCCAATCAGGGTGACGGAGTGGACAGAATCCTGTTAGGAAGCAACAAGAGTGAAAATTCTGAGAGCGCAGTCGTCGTCTAAATACCAGCCACTCACGTTGTGATCGATCACTGTAAACATTCAGAAACCTGCATCCTGACGGAGCACAGCGAACGTCAAATGACTAAAGGTGGTGGACGAGGAGGAGGAGTGTGTTTGTGTGTGTTAGTTTTAATCATTACATGCAAACATCTACCAGGCATTGGACTACTGCATCAAGTGTGTGTGTAGGTGTCTACATACATGTAACATTGAACACGCACTTAACGCACTTTGATTTGTCACGAGTTAAATGAAGCCCCGCCGCATCTTATGGACAAAAGTGTCGTGTTTGTGTGCTGTAAGCATGAATGTTTTTTTTATTTTTTTTGCCTCCATCACTGCAATCATTAATCTGGGAAAGATTTTACACCGTGCGTAAATCGATGGAGCATCATCATCCATCACTCTTCACTCTGAGACCGAGTGCCGCCTGTAGACCAGAGGTCTAAACAATATAGTAACCAGGAGCAGAAACGGCTTCCAGCGCTCGATAAAAGGGCTGACAACAAAGGAAATGTGTTGCAACATAATTCTTTTTCTCCTCGTGTTAATTATTATTCATTAACTTATCAATCCATGCATTTACTTTTACCCAGTTATTACTGGGTGGGATGCTACAGTGTGATATATGTAGGAGAGTCAAAGTGTTTGCATGTTTTACATCATGAAAATGAACCGTATTGGGTTGTTGAGATGAGATGTTAACGCTTCATACTAACCGAACAGCGAACATTTTTTTTCCTCAGTGATGGAAGAATTATTTGAAAAGTAGCACTAACACAATGTAAAATACACGTGGAATATATACACATTCATAAAAGTCTACTTTAGGTAAATGCATTTTGTCAGCAAAGTGTAGTAAAGTGTATAGCATTATGCAAAAATGAACCATTAATTAGAGTATTAAATTATATTAAAAAAAAATACATTAAACTCAAGTAGGGTATTGGATCATTACTACTCATGCATTAACTGTAAGCATAATTTTTATGTTGTAGTTGGTTCAAGTGGAGCAAATTTTAACTACTTTTATATGATTGGTGAGTTTAATCTAAAACCATAAATCACATTTTTCTTAACGTTATGAATGAGATTATGTGTTTTGCTTGTACAAACTGAATCTGCAAATGAATCTGTAACTACACAGTGAGGTAGTGAATTTAGTTTGTGTCAGTGAAGTTAGATCGGTCCTATACGTGGAAATACTCCAGTCTGAGCGTAAAGCGCTCAATGAATTAGGTGTGATCCCATCTGGAAAAGATGGAGCAGAGCGGAAACCCTGGTGGCATTTGAAGGATATTGGCTGAGCGGCGATACTGTTATTTACACTGGTGGGGACTGCCGGGACGAAGGTGGGATTGTCTGTTTTGGGTGACATTTCAGCGCGGCCACAGAGGTGGGCTGTGTGTAAACAAACACACAGCCAGTCGGGGGTGGACATGTTTGCCCCCGTGTGTGTGTGTGTGTGTGTGTGTGTGTGAGGGTCAGGAAACCGAGCAGGTGGGGAGCCCAGGGGCTCGGGCCTCATCCTGACAGTGATTGGGTTTTGGAGCGGGCCGTGCTCTTCAGTCAGTGCCAATTAGCCTGCCGCCACCTTTTGACATTCAAAAGACGGCGGCACTGGTCCGTGCTCGCGGACACAAACACGCGCGATTAGAACTGATAGGTGATAAAAAAAAAATCACTTATATTGGAGATATAGATGGACATTATCACACATTAATTACATCAAGTGGAGTTAATGTAATGTTACGTTTAGAATCTTAATGGACAAACAAATGTGTCACCACCATATATAAAGCCTCTGCACACACAGGTTATTTTAACTTGTGTGCGTTCACTGAGCTCGATTGATGCAACCTCCTCATTCAGCTGCTGTAGCTTTGATGCACCAATCAGACATGACCTTGTTATTATTCTTATAGGCCCATTGTGTTGCGACATCATGTCATTTTCAGCCGTAACTCCTCCTCGCTTCAGCCTGATAGTCAGCAGAGTCATTTTGAAAGGGCAGGGCTTTTTTTGTTTAGTTTTCCCTGTTGCTGTAATATTGTCTTTTTGCATTGTTGAGTTTGCTTTATAATATCTTCATATTGTTTTTCATTCATGCTGCATTACTGCAGGTGCACTGCAAAGGGGTCGGTTCACCCAAATAACACACGTACTTCTGGAAAATGGTGTGTCTCTTGATTTTTAAATATTTAATATTTGTCTTATTCTGAAAAAACACAAATAAAACATGAACGAACTGCTCCTTCTAACGAGTCAGTCAGCTGTGTGGCCTTGTTATAACAATTTCCTCTGCACCACGGAGCTCCGTTGTTAACCAAAACCTATTAAAAACACATCAGTGAACCACATGGTTGCACAAGGCGACATGTTCTTTCATTATGATAAACAGGGCCACAGTAGTTTATATTAAGTCTGCCACATACACCGTCCGGCTGTTGTAAACAATCACCAGCGAACCAGATAAGCAGCTGGAACAAAAAAGTCCCAGGCAAAAGTACAAAAAAAAAACCCTTTCTAAAATGGAAACTAAAAATGAATAGGTTTGGGGCTATCTGAGTATTTCACGTGTCTCTATCACTCCATCTTGATGTGTGACGTGTTTGAAAGACAATTCAACATTAGCGAGTGTAAAGTTGGTTGGGCAATGTCTGTCACGTCTGGAGATTGATATTTTTTGGAAAGGTATTAAATGGGAGCACATTCAGACTTAAGTCTCGAGTCAAACAGACCAGAACAGGAACTCAGAAGTAGGTTTTGGGATTTTCTTGGGATTTGCTGACAAAAAAAAAAAAACATTGGCTAAACATCAGAGTAGGTATGTGAGCCATGGGTGAGCCAACCCTCTAAAATGTGTGTTGTTACCTAACTAACAATCTAACTATCCAATATTATCCATTTGCCTGAATGTGGTACACGTAAATTATCATCAATTCAATAATGTGCAGTGTCCCTGAAAATGCGTCAGTAAAATAACACTTTTCTAGGACAAGTTGTTCATAACAGTAAAA
The DNA here is from genome assembly GCF_022379125.1 of Scophthalmus maximus. NCBI lineage: Eukaryota > Metazoa > Chordata > Actinopteri > Pleuronectiformes > Scophthalmidae > Scophthalmus > Scophthalmus maximus. The sequence goes on along the minus strand of NC_061521.1, from coordinate 10,231,399 downwards.
TTCCTGCTGCCTACTTTGTCCCCTTCTATTTCCTCTATTTTACAGAATATCATTTTGTATTTCATATTTCCCATATGGATGCCACAAAAAAAACGAAAAAAACAACAACTCCAAAGCAGTCCTTCTTGTTGAGCAATTCTGACGGAGAATTTCTAAAGTAGGGCATTTCAAAAACCAGACAACAATGGGAGATGTCTCTCTGCCCGCAGTCCTCTACAATGCTGGGATGAATAATGGTATTATCGGAACACGTTGAACTATACTGATTGCTCAATTTAGAGACAATCACACAGTCTGCCACTCCTCCGCTGCTCGCCCCTCCGTCTAATTCTGCCCTAAACACATGCTTGCATGGAGCAAAATAGGCCTTCAGCCCGACTGCACTGCGAGGATGGGATGGAGCGAAAAAACACACGTACACAGACACGCACCTGCACGCATACACACACACACACACACACACTCACACACACACACACACACACACACACACACACACACACACACACACACACACAAAGACAGGGCCAGTATCCCCCTGAGTTTTCCCTACTGCTGCTCCTATGAAAAATTTACACAGAAATGATCTCATCGGCTATTTCGAGCCCATCTCTGACCTAGGAATGTTTTAAAGCGCTAGTATCCATCTCGGCTTTTTGTGATGTTTGTCTTTACGTTTGACAAGAAGATGTGTGTGTGTGTGTGTGTGTGTGTGTGTGTGTGTGTGTGTGTGTGTGTGTGTGTGTGTGTGTGTGTGTGTGCGCGCGCGTCTGTCTTTCTGTTTTTATCATCTCCCCGCTGTGTTCAATACACAAAGATTCCTCTAAGTTGCACTTCACATCTCATCTCACAGGCACCACCTGTGTTGAAACTCATCTAGAATTGAAAGCAGCTGATTTCCCTCATCTCGTACATCTCCTCGCAGCCACAAAATGCTTCCTCTATCATATGAACACAAACATTCTCTCATCCAGCCACAGGATCTTCAATACTGTTCTTTCATTTTCCACACAGGACACACACACACACACACAATCATTTATAGTAAGTGAGTTACAGAGACACAGAGAAAATCAATTGCTTTTGAGAGAACTCCATCAGCAAATTGAGTCAATTCCAGGTTTCTCTGTGTCGTCTCTGATGCAAACACTTACCACAAACACTGCCATCCAATTTCATAGGATGGTATTGGAAGCAAAACTCTGTCTGCTTGTGCTTACTTGCACACGGGTGATGGGATGGTGTGCTCTATCCTTATTTCTACAGCAATGAACCGCTGACAGTGTTTGGGCAGCTTGTGAAAAAAATAAATAAAACTAAAATCAACCAAGCTGCAAGAAAAGAAAAAGAAAACTGTCTGGTTCATTTGTCGGGCAAAAAATGTTTAAATGTGTGAGTGGAGCGCAAAATCTAGCGAGACCACGGTTGTTATAGTTAATGTAAACTAACTACAACTACCAGCGACAACATCATTTTGTTAACTACAATAAAAATGAAAACAGTTCAAATAAAAAACAATAAATATATAAAAACAACAATGAACAATGTAACACAAACAAAAACGAAACTGAATTACAGCTAAAATCAGCTTTGGTTTTCCTCCATTGATTTACACATACGGATCTAATGAAGTTTGCCACGGAGTAGTTCAAGAGAAGGGCGGCGCAGTGGATTCCAACTACCTTTTGCACCTCTACCAATCAAGGTTTTCCTTATAATGACTGGAAAACTGTTATTCTAATATAAAGAATAACCTATATAGTCAAAACATACTAAAACAACTAAAACTAAACTGAAATCAAAAACCAAACTGAAAAACTAAATGAAAATGAAAACTAATATCAATTTCAATCCTATAATGTTCTGCTCAAGATGAATTATGAGTCTAACATTCCTGTTTGGCACTTGAATTAGAATTGCCTTCCAACCCCTCAGGAAAGTGGGCGTCAAAGTTTACCCAAAACATTTGTTTTGGGTAAAACATTCATATAGTTTTTTTTTGTTTTAAACTTTAGGCCACTTGGAGACAGTGCATTAAGATGTATACACAACTTGTTCATCAAGCTGTTATTGTTGTTATTTAATATTTGTGGCTTTCTAATAAATTCTAGTCCGATATTCCCTCTGTTTTGGTCTCCACCATTTCCCCGAGGGAAATATCCGGCTCTGTAGCTGCTAAATGCTCCGCTGTGTTCACAAGCTCACTCTGTGTGTCCGCTGTTTGCAGATGAACCGATAGCTTATCAGAGCTTGTTTCCCTGAGAAAAGCTGCGGCGGAAAATGGGTGGATGGAAGCAGCAGGAGGGGATTTCAGAGTCAGGAGATGATGCTGTGTGGGTTTGTCACTGCGACTCACATCCTTCACATTTCTAGCTGACATTTGTTTTTGTTTTTTTAACTTTCTAGATTGAGCAAATAATTGTTGGTCTACATTACATAATTCATAACAACAATAACAAATACCCATTACAATTTTCCAGAGCCCAAGTTGACATATTTAATTATTAATATTATTACTTCTGTCCAAAACCAAAAAGATATTTACTGCTCACTCTATGTAGTGTTGGGTAATTTTACAGTGCATCAAATTTTCTAACTGACTGAGATTTAAAATGTAAAGTAATCAGAGCATCTGAAACGTACCGGAGTTTGAGTAAAAGGCATCAGGCAGAAATTCTTATGAACTACTACCTCCGAAATTTTACTAAAGCACACTGGTTGATTAAATGTTAATAACTTTCCACCTGTGGCGCAATTATGTTTTCAAAGAGGCCACGGCTGCGCACTGCTATTGTCCATTTGATCACAAACTACAACCCACAGCATCACTTCCCAATAAATTAAGACCGATGGTATCTTTAATACTGCAGATTCCTCGGGCCTAATTGCCCAGACAACTGCTCCCCGCTGCAAAGTAATGTGAGATCTGCAGAAGTTGTGAACTACTACTGTTTCATTTAGCAGCTTGATTACAGTAACAAAGCGCTCGGCGGCTCGATCGACTCTTTAGCCTCATCTTGTTGAAAGTGACAGGGAATATATTACAGGGAGTGTGTGGACTGCAGATTAAAAAAAAAATAGGCCAGGGCATGTGCTCACAAACAGATGCTCTAAAACTGCACACACACACACACACACACACACACACACACACACACACACACACACACACACACACACACACACACACACACACACACACACACACACACACACACACACACACACACACACACACACACACACACACACACACACACACACACACACACACACACACACACACACACACAATGAAAAGGGAAGATGAAGGCTGTATATGGACACGGCAACTGTCAAGGTCATAAGCCGAGGAATGTGACTATCTCTGATGCCATGTTTGCTCATTAATACCAGAGTTGCACAGGGATAGCAGCTATGACGTTATGTTTGCAACGTACGACAGGATACACATAGTATTAGAGATGATCGTGTCATCAGTCTTCAATGATGCATCGAGTTAAATTAAGCCAAACTTCAGCCAAGATGTGTGATGATGAATCGAGCTGAGGCACCATCAGTTCTGCGAGTGAACGTTCGAGCTCGCTTCACCATCAACATATAATGAGATGAATGCTCGGCGAGATACGGAGGAGGTTTATCAGGTCATGTAATGTGGGACACCCATAAGGCAATCAAGTAAAACATTGTCAGAGCCTCGCTGATATAATCAATTGCATTGTGTTTTACTTTAAAGTGCAACATGGCTTGAGCCACCCGAACCTCAGCATGCACTCAGTAATGATTGACTTCGCCGATGACAGATGGCACAGCACAGTGACACTGAATACATGCCAACACAGAAACTCCTCAGCATGTTTTTATATCACAAATTAATCAACTGGCTGAGCAGGGAAACATTAGTCTCTCAAAATGCATTCTGAAAATAATGAGAGGATTACGGTCTCCCATCACAAAAGGATTATGACATTAAAGCATGAATTCAACAAAGTGCCGTCATGATTATTTAGCAAATGTCCACATTATTTTACAATTCACGGTGTATGCTTATCATTTTTTTTTTTTAAACCTGTACTTTTAGGGTTTTAATACCAAAAACTGTCCCAATGTAGAGACACAGTTTCAAACAAGTTTGCAAGCCAACACTTTTGAGTGTCAAGTCAGCAGAGAGTAATGTGGCACTTCCACTAAACAGAAAATAAAAAACAGGAACAAAAAAAATACAACAAATGTATTGAAAACGCCAATTCCATGTCTTATATTTATTGAAAAAATCTTTTTTGTGGTGGACCATGTCTGCTAGCTGCAACGCAGAGCATATGTAACCTGTGGGTTACAAAAAAAGTCAGACTTTTTGGAATCTCGGCCCACCTCCCAAAAGCAAAGGACAAGATCCCCTCATGACCCCTTTGATGCAGCCCAGACACAGCCACAAAACAAAACGGCCACATATCCACGCTTGGAGGGGGAACAAACTTCGGCTGAAAGTCAGGGTTTTGTCATTCCGAGCCATGCCTTACCTTCACAGTAGGCATTATCGTCTCGAAGTGGGCGGAAGCCGTCCTTACAAACACAGCAGTCTCCCGCCTCGAGGTTCACACAGTCCGAGTGCTCCACGCAGCCGTGGCCCTCTGAGCAGAAGTCATGACCTGCAGGAGGCACGTAGAGGAAAAGGTTGAGACCCAGAGGAGAGAAGAGGAGCGGAGTGATGGAGGCATACAGGGGGTTTTGGAAAGGTTATGTCATAGTGCCGTAACCTTTTCTCTGAGTATCCTTCCTTGTGGCTCCTTCCCCAGGTATATTACGGCAAAGGAGCATTCATTTCCTCTGATTTATCACAGTGACGTTTGATCGTCAATAGAACAAAAACATGTTTATATTGGGGATATGTTGAGCTACAAGTACAAATAAATACAAATAAGTCTTACAGAAATGATCTCATTTTATATGTCTTACATATAAAACACGTGTTAATGCCATTTTAAGATGGGATTTCCTTCTTTACATGCAGCCATCTTCTTTACATGTGAATTTGGTAATTTCTTGCAGTAAGAAGGTCCTGAAATTCCGAATTCTTTGATCTGTTCCCCATGTACACTCGAGTGAAAGAAATGCTTATAAATTCATTGCTGGCTAAAGTGTCAGTGATGACATCTCTTCATTTTGCTAGTGTCTAATTCTCATTGTACATGGGCATTTTTTTTTATTTGCCTTGCAAATATTACTCTTCCATTATCTTTCTGTGCGTCTAAATTTAAGTTAGATGTGCTAGTAGTCATATAAGTGCGGGCTGATGTTTGGTCCATACCTCTGCAGACTTTACAGCATCTGTCACTCAAGGTGATCTGCTCCGACTCTGGACAGTTGAGCTCAGGACAAGGCTCGCTGGGGACGACTCGGTGCATCGTCCTGTCCTGTGATGAGTAAGAGACAAAATCCTTGTGAGCTCCTCTCTGGGTCCTTTTTGTTGCTCAGGCCTTGGATGTAATTATGAAGGTAATTATTCATCTATCGTGTTTCCTCCCTCTCTGTCCTTGTTTCCCTCCTCCCTGTGTGTTCATTACAAACCAATTACTCATTTGGTCAATAGCAGATTTCTTCCCCCCCCCCCAAACTACTTGTGGAGGAGAGAAAGAAAAAAAAGCTTTATTTTTCTTTCCTCCACGATGATTTACATTGTGATTTGTGATGCATCTCTATTATACCAACGGTGAATCAATCTTCGGGATTATCTCTGCGTGTGTGTTTAGTCAGAGAGTAAAACCTAATTAGGGGGCCCTTCACCCAGCAGGCCTTTGGCAGGTCTCTCTAATGATCTCATCCGTGTCCTTATGACTGATGCTAATTCAGAGACATTAACACCAGACACAGTTGGACAAAAAACAATAGGCCTTCTCTGTCTATTTGTGGTGCACAAATGTTTGAGGATAATCTCAAACGAGTCTGTTCACAAGACAGCTCCATGAGCTGTCACAGTCTGTAGGCATACAGTACATAGCATGCTCACATGAAATCATGGAACAAACTTTTCCCCAGAAAGTGCCCAAGCCAACTTCCTAACAAGCCTCGCCGTTGACTTTTTACCGCCCACCGCCCCCCCCAAAAAACTGTAGCCCCCCTGCAGCCGGCAGGGAGACGGAAGATCAGAGACGTGACAAGCAGCTGTCAGGGGAAGCCTGCAGGAGTGTGCGGCAGTGGGCAGACTGACAGAACGTCCCATCCTCATTTCTTTGATCTGCCGGAGACTGCCAGTCAGTAGACTGGGACTACAGATGGGCCAGGTGTGGGCAAGCAAGCCCCACAGCTGTCTGAAGCTGCAGACACTAATGGAGCTTTGCAGAATTCATGCAGGCACTGGTTGATGCGATAGAGTCGGGTGATTAAAAGCTTCAAATCACTTCTCTGTGATTGATTGGGCCTGTCTGGCATAATGTCATCAAGTGAATTACTCCCAAAAGTGAGCGACCCACCCATCTGGTGCGCCAGGCAGACAAAAGCACATACTCTGAATAATTGGGGAAAAGAAATATGATTTGGCACCCCCGGTGATATCTGATGATTGGTGCTGAAGAACGGCTGCGGCGTCCTGTGATTGACAAGCTCACCGCTCTGGCCCCCAAATGTAAAACTGAATTACTAGGATAGAGCCAATGTCTTTAGATCACAAAGGCAACAATGACAGGTCAGATCAAAGAATTTCAGCAGGAGCAGAGAGTCGCGCATGCTGGCTCACCGGGGCTTGATTTATCTCGCCAGGGTGGGTCAAGGTAGCTGTGGGATGAGTATTTAGCGAGCTGTCGTGCACTGCAACATGGACATTGATCGAGCTGAAGTGCTTGGTCACAAGAGTTATTAAGGTGTCTCATTCTGGAGAGGAGTTTGATCAGAATCCTTTTGAATAACTGTGTGCTAATGTGTGTGTGTGTGTGTGTGTGTGTGTGTGTTTGTATGTGTGTGTGTGTGTGTGTGTGTGTGTACGTGTACGTGTGTGTGTGTGTGTGTGTGTTTGTGTGTGTGTATGTGTGTGTGTGTGTGTGTTTGTACGTGTGTGTGTGTGTGTGTGTGTGTGTGTGTGTGTGTGTGTGTGTGTGTACGTGTACGTGTACGTGTACGTGTGCGTGTATTGATATGACTCACCCTGCATTCAAACAGCAGGCACCTGCCAGAGGAGTCGCGCATCGCCCTCCGATCCCCCTCCACCAGCTCTCTTCCAGCAAACAGGCAGACAGCTGGTAGTAGACACCGAGACAATATCAGTATACACATAAAAAATAGATATAGACATAAAAAGCACATTGCTCTCTTGAAAACCACATTTCCTCAGTGTCATGTTCAAGATAATAATCTGTATTTCTGTTTCATTTAATGATTGTGGCTTATCTTTAATGCGTCAGCCCTAAATAAATGATTGCGAGCGTGTCTAAATACATCGTATTGCTCTAAGATTTATAAGTTGTTTAAATTAGATCTGTTGCTGAACACATGCACAATTCAATATACTGTACCAATATGTGGCAAATTATTCAGACGAAAAGATGTGAAAAAGCAAAGGCCAATGCCTAATGTGATGTCGTGAACCCAAATGTATTCAATTAACAAACAATAAAAAAAGAGACAAAGAACAGAAAACTGATTTTCATTGACAGTAATTAAACTAATATTTTCTGTAATTGCAAATAAACTTTTAATTTGAATACCACCACCCCTCGATTATGAACACTTGATTATGGTCTTATATAACAGTGCTGTTTGACATGCATGATACAATCTGTCCTCATTATTTTTCAAGTCCTCAGGTAAATAAAATCAAACCAAATCAAGCATATCATGCCCCAGTGCTACCGAGGACGTGATGGAATAATTAACTAGCAGAGTTTTATATAATTATAAAGGGGAGGGGGGGTCAGAATAACAACATGGGCAGAAAGTGTGTGTTTGATGAGCAGTTGGGGGTCAGACAGATTCAGACTGATCTGGAGGAAGGGAGTATGTGATTGACACCACAGGTTGGGTCCTATCACAAAGCAGGGCATCATGAAAGTGAAGGACTTCTGAAACCGCCATTTGACATTCTACTTGACAGACCATCGAGAGAGAAGGAAAAGAAAAAAAAAAGGAAAAAGAAACAGATTCAGAACTCCCCCCTGCAAGGCCTTGTGCGGCGAGATAAGGCTTTAATTTGGAGAGCGAAACGTGTCTTTGTAGTGGGGAAACTTGCGGCGCTCGTCTCTCCAAAGCCGCAGCATGCGTAATTAGCCGCGTGCGTTTGTCTACCTCGCTGAGATAAGCGAGCGCAGGGGTGTTGACTTTAAGGGGATTACCTGCCATATGTTTTTCATTTGTGTAGCGCAGCGGCAGATTCCCGAATCACACTTTAAAGCGCCTCTGACCCTTGGGTCAGTGGAAATGAATGCCGACGCCGGCTGATTACAATCCACAACTAATGTGTGTCTTTCCGATAAAGAGTTCAAAACTCGTCTATTATTTGCTTTGCAAAGGAAGCGGCAGCGCGTGGGAGTGTGTGGTGAGAAAGCGCTCAAGTGAAGACAGCTTGCACAAGATGTGGAGTTATATCTGCAAAGAAATAATACACACACGTATAGTCGACTACGTTTACATTCTGTGTGCATACAAGTCTGCTACATTTTTTAATCATTCATATAGTGTGTAACCCTCTGTAAGTCACAGGTGAGAACCTCAGCTATTAAAAACACGTATTAAGTCTGAACTAAGATAATGAAGCCCCCTACTCAATGCACATGTTAGAGTTTGTTCTTGACAGGCAGCTCCCTCTGCATTTTATTTTTACAGCGGATGCATCACAGCTCATTTGGGTCAACATCAGAATAATATTGGGGTGAGAAAAGTTAATATCCCTTAAAATCTATTTTTATTGAGATGGGAATTGAGCGAGTAAGAGATGCAGAGAGCTGCGGTGAAGAGGCTAATAAGAGTTCACTGCTGAACTCAAGAGTCTTGTTGGAAAAAAAAAAAAAAAAGACAGACCCTCTTTGTAGATATGAGATGAAACAGCATTATTTATCCAGCAAGAACATTCCAGCGCTCGAAATTGTTAAATGGGCATTTAAGAAGACACTATTACCACGGTAACATTTTTCTTTCTCTTTCCATTTTCCCACAGTCATGCGGGTCGCAAACAGGAGCTCCTTTACATCGCTTGCAACCATCGCAGATTTACGGGCTCATGTCTGTGTGACTGGTGGCCATCTGTGTTTTGAAGCCCACTGGTGAATAATTGATTGGTCCATGTATATGCAAAAGGACGGACCCATCTCAAGAGGCATGTTAGGAGGTAGCTTAGCAACACAGCAGAGCCCCGGTCAATTGTTAGGCAGCTCTTGTGGAGGCGTGATGTGTTCTCTAAATCTGGTGGTGGTGGTGGTGGTGGTGGTGGCGGCGGTTGCTTTGCTGCCCCGTGAGCGTGTTTGCGCACAATTGTGTCCATGATTGCATGCATGTGGGAGGGTGACGAGGTTAAGGGTACTTGACTCACGCTGGCACTCCTTGCAGCAGGCACCCTTAATGTAGGCAGGCACTGTGGCGACCGGGCACTGAGGGGGAGGGCAGGAGATGGCCTCGCATTGCACCGTGCCGTTCTGGAGGAGGGAGAGAAACATACGCTGTTAAGAGAGAGTAATAGAAACAACACAAATATATGTAAAAAGTATATAATAATCTCTGCAGATTTACCTATTTGAGTTTTTATGGACACAAAGGATCTCGTAGAAACTGTGATCACAATATGCAATAAGAGACATTCTGCAGATGTAATTTAAACTTGTTAAATTAAAAACAGGTTAGGTTTACAAACTCTGCAACTCTGTCTTGCCACTTACCAGCCAATAAATACACTATCCGATATATCTGTTATAAGATAATATCAGCCGGTGAATCAGTCTCATAACCCCTAACACGCACGCACGCACACAGACACTAACTAAGTGTTTGCTTTAAAGTGGACCTTGAATAAAGATTAGAATTTTTCTAGCAAAAGGTTTTGTCAGCATTTCAAACAGAATATGTACAGTATGGGCAAATGGAAAAAATATGGCTCAATGCATCATCCAGGTGAAGGACACGACCATCAAAGGTGCTTGTAAATGAACAAGAACGATCGTACAAAACCCATTCGATGCTCAGCGTGAAGGCAGATTAGTAAAGACGGGGCTGATGATTTTGAAACATCATTATCCTGCTCTTATCTTCCAACTGAGAGGATTCAGAGTTCGAGCAATACGATTCGACGGTGAGATATCGCCTACTGCTGTGGTATTTTCTTTTCTTGAGTGGCTATTTTTTGTTGTCCTCAAAAAGCTGATCGCCAAAATGTGTTTGTGAGTCCTTAACGTAAGTTTGCACTAAGTGACTCAACAACTGTACAATACATTAACACAGTTTGCCATTGTTGACTGCTGTCTCAGCCTGCAGAGTGAAGAAGATTATATCAAGCTGAATGGTGCACAATAATTAATATGGAAACTTCTTTTATTTTAGATATTTTGTCACAAGTTTGCACTGCTAAGATGGTTAGAAACCGTCAGTGGCACAAATGTGCACGTCAATGTCTAATACAGTAAATGCTGGCCCATATAAAACATTTTCCCCCAGCACATCCTCCACTCCTCAGAAGCATTTTTTTTAAACATGCTAGCTGTGAGGATGGTTGCAGAAATGGAGGGTATGCTCAATCTCTAAAATGGCAGAAGTCACTGTTTTGAATCGACTCATAACCTGCAGCAGATTTCAACAGTACCCCCCACATGTAATATTCTTAAATGTTATCTCCTTCTCTCCAGCTCTGCCTGTAATTAACATCGCCTCCACGGATGAAAGCTCTGTGACAGCAACATCTATGAACCTTATCCACATAATTGATAACATCTTAATGCATGACCTTTGAATTTTAAAGGTCATGGCTAATTGCCACACATAAGGTAAGGAACATATCCCATCTAATTCCTTAATTGCAGCCCAGGAACGGAAACACACCGTTCCTGGCGAACCGAGCGATTTCATAGGATGAGTGGGCAGAACAAATCCCTGATGATAATTATCATCTGTCAAGAGCAATTAGGTGCGGTGCACTGAGAGATATGTGATTTCCTATTTTTTGCATGTTGAGTAGTGGTGCGCGAAGGCCTCTCATTGGCTGGTTGGAGGTCTTCAGTAGCAGCGTATGGGTTCTCTGTTCCAACGCTGCGTAGACTGACGGGGAGTGAAATCTGTTTGCTGATGTGGCACAAGCCCCAGATCTCCAATCGCCTCTAATTCTCTATTTGGCAATTATTCAAACTTTGTGCAGCACAAAGTAGGCCCTTGAGAGAATTGAGCATTACTAAGCACTGCTGTCGATGTGTCTAATCCTGAGCAGGTTTTCAATACAGGATCTCTTTTTTTTCCGGGTAACTGGGGCAACCCTCCACTAATGCAAGAAAATAATGAAAATACAAGCTGTCGACAATGGCACTCTGCACCTCTACCCTGCCCGAGCACACGCACACACACACACAGGCTTGATGAACAGGGGAGCAAAACAAAAAGCCAACACTTACGACAGGAGCAGTTACATTTTCTCCCTTCTCTTTCTTTAACACGCACGCACGCACGCACGCACGCACACACACACACACACACACACACACACACACACACACACACACACACACACACACACACACACACACACACACACACACACACACACACACACACACACACACACACACACACACACACACACACACACACACACACACACACACACACACACACACACACACACACACACACACACACACACACACACAGTCGAGCGCCCGTGTGTGAAGCCCCACCGTGCATGTGCAGTTCCTGCAGCCATCTGTCCAGCCCTCGTCCTCCCTGTAGACGACCCCCTTGACACTGCAGGTTCTCTCACAATAGCAGCCATCCAGCCCATTCATCTTCTCCTCTGCCCTGGACAGCTGCTCACGCCACCAACCCAGCGCCCCGCAAAAAAAAAAAGCAAAACAAAAAGCAAGAAGGAGAGAAGATGAGAGCGGACCTGGTTCTGTGTCTATTTTCACATAGAGAACGCAGCACTTCAGAAGCAAACCAGTGGCATCAAGACACCATTAACACATTATACACACACACAGTATCATAACAGAGCATACTTCAACAATAGCCTGTTGCAATCAATGTTACTGACAGAAGCAAGATGACAAGTGGATATATGCTACAGCACAGTGTTTTAGCAAAAATCTAAAGTGGTTATATTTTCTTTTTACCATAACGCTCAAATTCTGGATTATCTGTCAAAATAGACAGATCATGTCACAATATTTTTACCTTGCTGGATGTTTTAGCGAGGATGTCCTGCAGTTCCATGATTTTCTGCACAAGTCCATGGAAATCATTGCAGGTTGGGCATGCTGAGAGACAAACTGTCATTTAGTGCATGTAATTCAGCTGACATGATGATAATAATCTATATTAATTGCTAAATGAGGCAGTTATAACAGACAAATAGAGACTGTGCACATAATAATATCAAGAAATTGTGATATAACCAATAACACAATTTAAAAAATGAAAAATGTATAGAACATTTGAACATTGACTGAGAAGGTTGTATTGGAAAGGCATAGAAAAGAGCTCTAATTTATGTACGAAAGATCCGAGACAAAAATATCACTGCACTGGCAACTATCTGAATCCCAAAATTGGCTCAGCATCAAAACGTTTTCCGTCTCAAGACTCCCACAGATTACCAATATAAGTCGCGCTAAACTGAGAAATAAATGAATTAATTGAGTTGTGTAAATCATTTCTTTAATGTGTGTGTGGTGGGCTCCTCCATCAGCAACAGATAATTATTTTAAGATGGATGAAACAGTCCCTGCAAAATCATATCAACATTTATTAGACTTAGTTTGTGAGAGTGATTGAAGGCAAAACATGGCGATTGTTCAAAACTGTCTGATTTCCAAAACTGTAAAATAAAACAATTGGGGGAAAACATATGTTTTAATTTAAAAGCTGTTTTACTCCAGTGAGTAAAGAGCCTTTCAAGAATCTAAATAAATAACAAGTCAGCACTGTGCAAAATAAGTGCCAGGGGTAATCTAAATTAAACTAAACACTAAGTGAAACACTTCTTTAACGTGTTAAGTAAGAGACTGCACTCACTTCTGTTCAGGTCTGGACACTGTGAGATGTAACCCTGTGGCATCACCACGATCTCCACGTCCTGCATCACTCCCTGGACACAGACACACAACAAGGGACAACAACACCTTACAAAAAGCAAGACGGGCGATAAAAATGAGATGAAGCATGTTAATGTGTTCTAAGTGGATAAGGACCCAGAGGGGCGGCGGTGTCTACACGTGCTGATAGTACACTTTCCACATGAGATGACTTGTAACACAGGCATGGGCAGGACATGCAAACACAAAACCAACAGCCCTGTTTACGAGAACCTTGGAGAACTGCTGCGTCATAAAACTGATCGGAGTGAAACGACAGCCAGTCTGGGAGCGGTGGCAAATTTAGAGAGTGGGGAGTGAGAGACAGAGGAGCTAATTGTGAGATGAATTATCTGAGCACTGGACACCAACGGGAAGTTAAGAGAACGAGTGCCGCAGCGGTCTGAGTAGGGAGATGGAACTTTTATTTGTTTCCTCCAATCTCCTCTGATGAGCACAAATAGAAGATACAGATTCAATTTGATTCATGTCCCCACCGGTAACCTCTCGTCCTGTGTACAAACCCCAAACACACACACACACGGGCACTCACACGGCCTGTCGCTATGGTAACCGGGCCTATTTCATTCCTTGAGTGCATTTATTTCCCTTACACAAGTGGAGTGGTGCAACTTAGGAGAAATTGTTTTTTAAATTGTCTTGCCACTCCAATTTACCGGCCATAAATTTAAAATCCTGCGGAAAAGATTCACTGATTCGTCACGGCAACGTGCGGAAATGGGAGCAGATAGGAGTTGTGTCTATCAAACTTGTAATGGAACTATAAAGCTATACATTTATCTGCAGGCGCCGTACACTCTTTCCATTACGTCTCTCCCTTTATCTGTACAGTAATTATGACTGTGCCATGACTTTATGTGCTTTTATCTTCAGTAATGTCATGTACTTGCGAGGGAAATGGAATATATGAGTGAGATTTAGCTAAATATTACAAGGATGCAAATTAAATCCTTGAGGTTTGATTGGATCACTTAACAGTGGGAATGGCTTGGTGACTATTGTGTGATACAGAGCTGAATTTACCCCAGTTACATACTGACATCCAAAAACCCATCTCTCATGATACTCTATGATGTTGTTTTATATGTATATGATGAGTCGAGTTAGTTATTCACTTACTTATTGAATGTAAGTATGTATATAAGTTTAGGATCAATCATCAAAAAGATTTTAAAACACACAAAAAATATATATTTTTATAACAAGCTAATAACAAGCTAATTGAATAATTATCACAGGGATACAGGATCACTTTATTTCACTGACTTTAAGCAGAGCCTGTGTTGTAATCAGGCACCATCTAAACGACCAGTTGCCAGACTTTGCTTTGCACCTTCTGGCAAGTGAAAAAACAACAACAAGAGAGACGCAGACATTTTTTTTCCAAACTAATCCTTCAGTGTCAGGGACTCGCTGTTACCGCACCATGCTTGCGATAACACGTGGGACGTGGATGGCTGCCCCATCTGTACAGGAAATGGGAATTTGTCAAAAACAGTGAGTGGCAGAGTTGATCACGGTGGATGTTGGAAACAATCATGAGAGGATTTATATTGCCAGGTTAGAAAAAGACGGAAAAAAAACTTGACAATAAAATGTGACACTTCTGTCTTGCATGTTTCAGAAGGTGCTGATTCTTGTTGCATTTGGGGTTTTCCTGAATCAAAAATAAAATGCTTGATATAGGATGCACAACAATCGCAACAATGCCTTTAAGTAGAATTAGAGATGAGATCTTACATGTGTGTGTAGACTATGAAGAATATATCTATTGGGGTTGTGAAGTGAATTCTTGAGTATTACTGCGGCAGCTGGGATTTTGTCGGGTTCAGCTGACGCCCGCGTCCACGTACAGACTGACTGTTTCTCTCTGTGTGTTTGTGTGTGTGTGTGTGAGCGTGCATGTGTACTAATGAAGTAGTGTGTTTTAAAAGGCGACATGCCGCCCTGGCAACTAATCACGGCTTCGCAGAGTGATGGGGAGAGATGCCGCTACTTGACGAGATTAGTCGGTGACCTCCGAGGCTTCTTTCATCTACCAATTAACACAGAGGAAATTCAAAAGCCAGGACACAAGGCATTATCAGCCGCACACACACACACACACACACACACACACACACACACACACACACACACACACACACACACACACACACACACACACACACACACACACACACACACACACACACACACAGGTACACATCGACACACCGTCAAACACGGAGCCAGACACTGGAACGCTGATTAAAATAGTTATAGTTGCTGGTAGGATGACATTTTGCCCCAACACGTCTCCCCAGGTGGGAAATTTTGGAGTGTGGTCCAGTTCGCGGGAGGCAATAAATGTCTCTCTGTCTGATAAACAATACTTTAGACGAAGCTTAATGAGCATAGTCCAGAGGCTATTTAATGATTTCTCCCAGATCAGCGTTGTGGGACTTGCTGAGATAATTGCACTGGGCTTAGCTGCAGACTAAGGGAAAGGGAGCAACAATGACACACTGAAAAAAAAAGTAAATTCCTAGGATAGGCAGAACAAGCCTCAAATTAAAATGGTAAGCCTCGAGAAATGCACGCAATTAAACCCAACAGCTATAATAAATAAAGCGCAAACAAGCCGAACAAAGAGGCAGAAGATACAGTGTAAACCGAGATTGCAATGAATTACTTGTTCTTGCCATTCTGAATAATTTGTTGTTTTCCAACATCGCAGATGAGATCGAGGACGTGCACCAATATTCATATGCAGAGAGGACACGTCTGTACGCCGGTTCTGACCTTAAAGAAACCATGTGCAGCATTTCTCTGTCCGAGCCAGAAGGAGGCGTCCTCAGGGATGTCCATGTAGGGGGCTTCCACCACCCGCTCATAAATCCTGCAAAACACACACACACACACACACACACACACACAGAAAGTTGTTAGTTCTGTTCATGTTTTGAGTCACTTTTTCTATCTGTCAACATTTCAAATAAGCAATAACCAACCCCCCCCCCCCCCACACACACACACACACACACACACACACACACACACACACACACACACTGCAGGCCTTGACCTGTTAAATCCTTCTGTTAACTCTTTGCCTGCGGAGGCTATAGATAGCCACATGCTCTCTGCGATACACATGGTGTCACCGTCTGCTTCTTTGACCGTGCCAGGGAAAAGAAACACACATAAACAGTAACGGCCCCTCTCATGCAGCAGATGCATGTACGATGCCGGTCTACTCGGGGTGCATTTGACCCGAGCTGCCATCAGTAGAGTCCGCAGTCTGCCGTGTAGTCCCATGTACTTAGATGCTCAACAACAACAACAACAGCAACAACAACACACTCGCTCAATTACACTGGGTAGTTACCAAATTCATTTTCAGTTTCAGCTTTGTCATTCAGTCCACACAAAGGCTCTCTCGCTTGCCATTCCCTTTCTCCCTCCCTCCCTCTGCTTTCAGGGAGTTAGTAAGGCGATGTTTAAACCGCAATGAGATCACTTTTCCATCCCCGGAAGAAAGGCGAGGTTATCCAAGTCAGGGCAACCATCGTTAAGCCCGAGCCCCCTTTCACACAGCTTGCTCAAGGCGGGAATGACGCTCCTTTATTCTGCCACGCCAATCTGTATAAAAAGGGTCCACATGGAGGGGTGTTGCTGTTCCAGCAATGAGTCGGGAGTGGAGGTGTTAAAAGAGCCGTATCGACGTCTGTGTGTAGAACGGAGAGGGGGGAAGGAGGAATGGTGGGACAGACGCTGGCGCTGTTGTGTTACTCATCACGCCTCTGATTTTAGAACAGTGCCACGCTACAGTATATGAAATCTCACACCGCCGCAGCATTACGCTGCCTTTGTGTGGTTGGATGTAAACAAGGATGAAGCTGGAATGACGAGGCGTTCTTATTAACTGCAACATGGTGCGATCCCTGTTTAACAGAGGCTTCTGACCGAGAGTGAGGAGAGTTTGCTGACATGCGTTGACCCATTATGAGGCAAACACTGAATTTTATAATGATATTGACGTAGAAGCTAGATTTAATATGGATCTGTCATGCTACGGCGGATGCCACTCCAGTGAATTGAATTGGTTCATCTCTAATGAAAACAATAATACTGAATTCTTTTTTGAAACAGGAGCAAATCATTTCGTTTTTTTCTTTTGTTTTAATCAATTATGATATCGGAGAGCTTCCCCCATCACTAGTGTTCTTCGAAACTACAAATACAGGGTTAAAAGATTAGTCAATTGAGTCTTGATTTCCCCTCCGCTTACATCGTCTTCAGTGATATGCTCTTATTCATTCCACACATTTCTTCTCATTTGTCATTACCAGACACCTAAATTATCTTTGACCACCAACAGTTTGCTCAGAGATTCGGGTCTGTTATGTTCGTAGCACCTCATGTCGTCTTCAGCCTCAAACAAAGATGAGGAGCAGCTGCAAAAGTCTGCTTAACATAATTCCTTCTGTTGTATAAAACCTAGGCGGCGTTCCTTTTTTAACTTCATCGTCCCATCCATTACGTAGGGCAGCAGTGGCTCAGGAGTCGGAGTGGGTCGTCCACTATTTGGAGCGTCGGTGGCTCGATTCCCAGCTCGCCCCCCCTGCACGATGAAGTGTCCTTGGACGACACTCTGACACTGAATTGCCCCTGACGGCCGAGTCGGCAGTGTGTGAATGAGATACAGGACTGATGGACAAAGCTCTAGATATTGGAACCCTGTATGAATGTGTGTGTGTTAGTGTGTGAATGTGTGAATTTGTGCAGCGCTATATAAATACAGTCCATTTACCATATAAATTTCCATCATCTTACCTGTTGCAGTCGACGTGTAGTATGACATGAGAGGCGCTGACGGCCACAGACACCTTGTGCCACTGGTCATCAGCCAGGCTGTAGGGGAACACCTCAGTGTGGGCCTGTTGGCCTTTGGTACGGTAGTGGAGACGCACCTCGCTGCGCTGGCCACTGCTCTCCAGCTCCAGAAACCTGCAGGGGAAATAAATAGTCCTTCCAGTAACTGCCACACAATGACAGCTTCCCTGGTAATTAGCATTCCCTTCATTGTACAGTATGTCTTGTTGCATTTAAGTGTCTCTACTGGAAGCAAATCTTGACTTGTGTCTGAACCCAGAGCTCCTCTCAGCACTGTATGGAGAGCTGGCACATCACTCATTTCCAAGCGGCGCGCTCACATCCATCCAGATTTGCAACATCATTTACAATTGAATCACACCAGTAGTCAAGCATAATGGTACTATATGGCTGTTGGCTGCAACATCAGCACCAGGGAATAATGGCCCACATGTAAGGGTTCAACTCTTTACATTGGAGTATTAGTATTCAAGGGGAATCCTCTTCCTCCACACCACTGAGATTCCCCCTGCACAGTTACACTGATGGAAGGAGCTGCCGACACACACTCATCACATCTGCCCTTTCAAGACTTATTTAAACCGAAGTCATTGGCTGAGAAAAACATATTCAAAAAAATGCACTACACACTCCTGCATGTGAGGCAATGGAATTGATTCATCTGCGAACCACATCTAAAAGATTCACTCTCTCCCCCAGTCAAGCATGCACATTCATCCTGGCTCCATAGATGCACGAGCCCCGCCACGCAGCGCTGGGGGGGAGCGTCATTAACATTCCGGTGAGCTTTCTCTCTCCTCCTGACTGACTTTAATGTACAAACTGTTCAATCAGTGCATTATGTGGCATTCACGTTTCTGTTCTGATCATCCAACGGCTCAGCCACCGCAAACTAATGGAAAACATTAGCATGCCAACTGCAGACAGGGTGTCATTAGCTCTCGACCCACGATTACAGACTCAATGTTCGGATCGTTGATGGAGTGTGAATAATACGTCGGCGTGCGGGACCCATTCGCTCTGTTTGCTCAACTGGCGCGTAACGCATCTAAATGCTCATCAAAGACCAATAATCGGGTTTCAATCAACATATTGCAGACGGCTGATATGATGAAACAGAGAGTGGTGCTAAATTTAGAAAGCTGCTTCAATGATGACGTCTATCAACGCAGCATTCATAAACAGCTTTATTGTACTGGGATGTGACATTTAGAGATATGTTTCCCAAAAAAAATTATAATTCATATATTCTATTTAACCCACATTATCTTATATTATTACCTATATTAAGTGCAAGCATGTTAAATATTTCAATGAAATTCCATGGGATACCCTTATTGCGTATAATACAACACAAATCAAATATAATATATTGTGACCATACCTGTGCTCAGAATGATGGATGGAGAGGATGACCCCGGAGTTGAGGTGGTCCTGTTTGAGGGTCACCAGCACAGTAAACTCATTCTTGCCTCTCAGTTTCTGCACCATTTGCTCCGAGACCTCAACAGGAGCCTTTAAATCCCTGGACGACCCTGAGGCAAAAGACGGAAATATCAGGTGTTATTTACAGTAGGAAAAAGCCTCTCCTTTGTGGAGATAGTCTTTTTAGATCGTCTGCGTAATTTATTTTACTGAAATGTATGCTGAATATATTGAATGCATATCGACGCCACTGATAGGCTGGAGTTGCAGAGGAAAGCAATATTTAAACACCTCACATCAACAAAAATATGCAGACGCTGTATAATAAAATAAAATTACTTTATAAATCAAATTTTTCTCAACTTATCCCTTGTTTTTGTATATAAAACTAGTGGAATAACCTAATTGTAAAAATTAAAGGCAGGTAAATTACTGTTAATTATACACAACAATTTAACACAGGGCTGTTGGAATATCCTGTTGGTGAAACAAAATGCTCTGCTGACATTTCAGGGAGTTGTTGAACAGGAACATTTGCTGTACAGAACATTCGGTTGGGATTTCACAGGCCATATGCTGTAAATATTTGATGGATTCACTCTTTGGACAAATTTGAATTCATGAATTAAAAATCAACACCAAACCCACCTAACACACATACTCACATGAAAAACAATTTAATCTCGTCTATGTTGACATATTTTACGGTGCTTAAAAATGTGTTCCGGTCAGTGTGTCTTTTCACTCGCACCTCAGAAAGCTGCGTGTCAAATTATTTCACTCGAATTTGGAAAATTGGTTTTGATGTAAAAACCTCTTTTGATGAAGTTTATTGTTACCTCAAGTCATCTTACAATATTTATGAGGGTGTTTGTCAAATTCAGGCATTAGGGAACCTGCCAACAGCCATTTTGAAGCTTAAGTGCTGTTGAGATGACATCGCATCCTTCACTAACCGACACAACTCGGTGAAAAAAAATCTCATCTATGGTGTGGAGCTGGAGATTTGAATCTGAGAATTAGGGGAGGAGGAGAAGAATAGGAAGGCTAATGGTGCTGGTGTGGACGGGAGGGCATTTTCTGTGTAGTTAGCTCGTAAGCTCCTGTTCCCACCGGTGTGCCCCCCCGTCCTCCTCCCCGACTCCACACAGACGTCCATGCTACTTTAATGGAAGCATCAATAAATGATGACGTTTCTCAGAAGCAATCACATCAAAGAGTTCACTTCCAGCTATGGGATACATGCAAAGATGCCCTGGCACACTTAAGCGCTCCAGGAAGCTTCGCGTGGCGGCTTTTCCTCGGAGCATTAACATTATTTCCAGCTGGTGGGAGAAGCCAATTAACACAATGCAAGATGAAACTGCAAGAAGAACCACGATTGGGACTGGTGTACCCATCGCTTATATGTGACACAATGACAACACACTGAAAACAGAAACCGTATTTTTATATTTTTCTTTCAGTGAGCACTTACCACGTTAAAAGAAAAAAAATGTTTTTTCCTGATGGAGGCTTTTAAACCCATCAGGGACACAGTTTGAGCCATTTCTGTCCAAACAAAAACTGCTCACTGGATTCGTTTCTCAGCGGAAGAGAAGCACAGGGCACGTTGTCGTGCATTCTGCAACGGAAGCCGAGTATCATTCCAGTGTCATTGGCCGGGCTGGGACAGATGGTCCGATGACTGCAACAGGAGTTCTGCCCTGCAGTAATCGGCCGTCATCAACAGATCCCACTTGATAACCAAATCCTAAATGACCACTGTTGACAATGATCTCAGAAATGATTGGACATTATGTTCTTTGTTTAATTAAAGCTTTATCTCATATTTGATTCATTTGGTTAGTCATTCATCATGAGTCGTTTTCCTCTTTTCACCGTCTACGACAGAATATGCACCGGTCAGTCTATTGCCACGCCGTGTGCTGAACAGAGAGTACTCTGACATTTTAATCATGGGCAAAAATGAGCGCAGTGGGAGCAGGTGTCAGGGCGGGGTCCACACTCAGAGACGGTTGATGAGGCAGGAGGGGGATGGTGAGGACCGGGGAGCCGCTACCCCTGGGCGGGCTCCGCGGCTTGGCAGATCGCGAGCGTTTGATCTACGAGAGAGGAGGACCCTCAGCACCAGTCTTTACACTGTGAGGGGAAGGGGGATGCTTCAAGTGGGATTGCGGGGGTATGAGTGCTGGAGGAGGCGTCTTCTCGTTTGGACGGGGTGGAAAGAGCCTTGCCTGTGTGAAAAGCGCCATGATCTCCCCTCACTCTTAACAGGCCCTCAAGCAACGATTAAGACAGCTAGAGCAGCAATGTGTGTGCGCTCCTAGAAACTACAGGAAAGAGCAAGTAGATTGGTGCCGTGATGAGGCCGGGGCCAGCTCTCCTTCCTGCAAAATCAATGTGGCCCTGCTGGGGGGGGGGGGGGGCCTTTGGTCGATTATCTATTGGCAGGCGCCCGGACGAGGCAGCCACCTGCTCCTATGACGACCACTCTGATGCGACACTAAATGGCCTCAAAATGATGATGTAGCGCTAAACTTCCAATCAGCAAATTGTTTTCCGGCGCCGATCGCGTCATCCATGCCAGCTGCTTACAGGCTACAGGGGGCCGGCTGGTTGTGAAGGGAAGTGTGTTTTTCGAGACACACAAAGTTTTACCATGCTGACGGGAGATCTGCCCAAAAGCCCGCGGCTCAACAGCATCCCCGGGAAGCGCGGCTTGGGGCTGCAGGCTAATCTTATCTCCGGGGTACATTGCGCTTTAATGGTTCATTCGGGCCACAGTTTTCCATCCCTCAGCCTCACTCCTAATCTTAAACTGTCTAATGTGGTCTTATTTTGTCCGACCCCTAGGACACGCACCCGCCCCACTCCCACCACCGCCTTCCACCGCTGCTGCACCGGTCACTTGCTCTCACATTTAGTATTTAGAGCAGGTGCCCTGAAGCAAAGCTTGAGAGCCCAGATACACCCAGCCTCATCCTTTTCTCACACACCGCTCTCCCTTCCACCGGTACTTACAGGAGGGGTGTTTTTGAACTGGACATAGTTTCTTTTTTTAAAGCAAAAAGAACATCCTCTGAAGTATATTTGTTAATATAATATTTGTAAAATGTCTTCTAATTTAATTATTTCACACGCTGTGACTAGTTACAGTGTTACTGATATTAGACAGGAAGATCATAGCCACTTCCCTACGTGAATAATGAGGACTTTCATTCTTTGGTCTGGACTGCCAGAACAAAATAACACCTCCTACACATTTCCGACAGCTCTTCAATAACATTGTGCGAACAAGTCATCTCTCCACCAGTTTGGAGCGAGCGAGCCACTGCGAGACGCGGTAAACACAGAAGGGGCGAGAGGGCTCCGGATAAACACTGTGATCCAATCAGCAGACGAGGGAACGCAATATTACAACAAACCGAGTAAGAGTGTACTATTGTTTCGTTGCATAATGATTCCCATTTGAAAGATGACGGGGCGGATTTTAAACAACACATTTTATCTGTTGGCCTGAGCAGAGGGGAATACATGAGGGAGGGTTGGGGAGAGGGACTATCTCTCCAGAGGGATTAGACTAATGATAAATTCTCCACCGCAGCAAACTCCAAAGCTTTCATTATTGTCAACACACACACACACACACACACACACACACACACACATTTTTGAACATGTGCCTATATGCAAACAGGTGTAGATCGCTGCAGAGAAATGCAGAAACATACTACCACAAAGATGAATGCGCGTACACACACACACACACACACACACATACACACAGAAACATAAGCCAGCCCCCAAAAAGCCGGTCATTACAGCTCCTGAATATTCCACCGCGCTCAGTCAATCTGCATTCGCCGCCCCGTCTCCCCCCACTGTGTCTCCACTCTCCTGGAACAAATACTAAACTAAGCCAAGGGCACCTCCAGGACTGCTTTCGCCAGCAATTTCCCCCCAGTTTCCTCAGATCGCCTCCTCGGTGACCGGCCGCCTGTCTGTCATTCACACATACACAGAGCTAATGACAGCCTTCCAGCCACCCATCTGTGTAACTGCCCTGGGGGAATAGAAACATCTCTCTCTCTCTCTCCATGGTCACTGGTGTACCTGTGTGGAACACAGGATCAGGCTCGCCTCAGAAGGCAGTAGGCAAAACAGACTTTGACCACGGGGAGTTGGGGATGATGCCAGTCAACACTTTGGAAAGGGCGACTCAAACAGAACACCGCAGAAACTGCAGTGTATGTCAAAGGAAGCGGGATAATCTCATATTTGGACACGACATCCAGGGTAGACTGGATTATCTACTGCTAATTAATTCAGGTAAATTGATAATCATTAACGTTTAATCTTTGTTATGGTGGTTATATATATGGTTATTGTGAAAACACAGAAAAAGTGATACTTCTTCAAAACGACTTTGTCTCTCACTGAGCCCCAAAAGTGTTATCGTTCTAAAAGAGCTGAAAAGATCTGTCGTGCTGTTATTTGAACACAAATCGACAAAACATCTCTGGATGTCCGGTTTCTTGAAATGAGATGCAATGAGGCAAATAGTCTTTTGCCCAAGAAAAGGTGCATATGATCCCAGACAATTCATAAAACATTGAGCCTTTGCACTCCATTACTGTTTTAATAGACGTCTGCTGTTCCGCAGTCTGGGCCTTACTAAACTTACTAATCTTTAGCAGCACATTACCATGTTCTGTTAGTTTGTGTTTCGTTGAGGTTCACTGTTTTCAAATGATGAAACATGAGCCCATCCTTTAGGCTCTTTACCTTGGGGGTATAAAATATTGACTAACTCCTAAACCAGTATGAACTGAAGTTGAATTGTTTTTGAGCACCTTTAACATGTGCTTCAAGACTGCCTCTGCTTATATCTTATTTAGAAATGCCTGGATCCTGATCAGTTCTACAAGTTAAGGTCCATTTACTCTTCATGTAGAGTGACAGCTTGAATCTGGGCTCTACAGCCCAAAGACCAAGCCGCCCTCCCACTGTATAGCCCAGTACTACTTGTGTGACTTGTAGTTACCAGAAGCTGGAAAGTGTAGCTCCTGCACTGGAAACAGACAATCGCCATTCCCCATCAAACACTTGCCTACACACACATTAACGCAGGAATCAGGATAACTCACACTCACGCCATCGTCCCTCTGTCCTCCTTCTCAGACACACACACACACACACACACACACACACGTGCAGAAGAAAACACACACATACACACAAAGATCCACTGTATTATAAATGAGTCTCTTCCATCCTGTTACACTTCAGTGTCGCGGCAGTCGGGGATGTAATCATCGACAACATACAGAGAAGCACCTCACTGGCAGTGTTCAAACAGTCTGAGCAAGAACATGCTTCAGAGACAGACACGATTCTCTCACACACACACACACACTCACTCACTCACTCACTCAGATACTATTACAGGGGAGTGTTGTGCTGCAGCTCAAAGGATGCTTCTAGCAATAGTGTTGTTTGCACTTCAAATGAGTTTGGTCTGTACGCTTTTAGCCAGAGAGGGAGAGAGAGTGTGTGTGTGTGTGTGTGTGTGTGTGTGTGTGTTGGGGGAAGGGAGTGCTGCTGGGTGTGGCCCCTGTGCTCGTTAACACAGAGACCGATAGATGTCCGGACGTCTCGATATTAAAAAGTGCGGGGGAAGTGCTAATGATGAGATGATTGTGGCGGGGCTGAGCGTCACCTGGCAACGGGACAAGAGGGGAGCGTAGCCCCGAGGCTTCTCTGCCTCTCTGTAACGCCCGTCCCCCCGAGGTCCACCTCTCCCGATGCCAGCCACCTTCAGAAGCATCAGCAGGGGGGTGGGGGGGGCGCTCAACAACAACCATCCCGCCGCTCGCTGCTCTCCTCCTCCTTCCTCAGACACACGCACGCACGACATCCTTTGGCAGACGTGGCGAGCGGCAATGTGCACACCGCAGTTCCTTATCCGACGTCCACACATTCCTACAGAGCACACGACGCTCTCCCCCCAGCTCCCTCTCTGCAGGCAGTGCAGGGTTCGGCCTGCTATCTAATGAGCGTTGGGATGTGACCGTGGGGCCTCTCTCCTGGTCCCAGCCCGGCCATCAAACAGCTGCCAGGCAGCTCTGCTCCCTCTCTCTCCTCCATTCTCCATCTTCCTCCTACCTCTCTGCCTCTCCACAGTACTGTGTGTATCTATTTCTGATCACAAACAGGCAGAGGCCCAGGTCGCACCTCTTCCCCCCCCCACCCAACATCATTGACTTAACGTAGACATCCCAAATGAAGGATGGGGGCGAGCGCTGCCATAAATAACACGCCGCCCGCTCCGCCTCGGAAACCCTACGTACTTGGCAAAGGTAGCGCAGAGAAATAACAGAGAGTAATGACGGAGAGGTGCCAGCAGCGAACCTGCCATGTTGTTGTTGTTTTGGGGGTTTTTTTTGGGGGGGGGGGGCTTTTATTTCATGACAAAGGCTGTGGGAGATTCTTTCTACGATTGTCTTCGATGCTCTCGCTCTCTTCTCTTTCTGCGACTCGTCCTTGCGGTCCTTCTCCCTGCCTCTCACTTCCTCCACTGGGTAACGTACTTCAGAGCCTGTCTCAAAACAACACTGTCTCTTTTCTTTCTGTGTGTGTGTGTGTGTGTGTGTGTGTGTGAGATCAGCGTCCTCCGTTCGCCACTGATCCGGGAGCCAAGCGCAATTTCCTGCGCTGCTGCCATCGGCGGGGTCATGACAGACATCTCCATCCCTGCGATGGCACCGTTAACAGTCTCATTTTGGACTGAAACAAGGGCCTGACGTCAAATGACCATGACGTCACACTGGGGGAAAACCTCAAAGCGCGTCGGCAGCTTTGAAAACTTCGTTACGTGCCCTGTATGATATATCCAGCCCCACGCCATGGACATGTGTGTGTGACTCATCTACCCAATCATATTTAGGGAATAGAAACTGCTCCACCCGCTTACACACTCCAGAGGATCACCCACGGCTGTCTACGCAGGGGGCCCATTCGTCCCTCAGATTCCCATCATACATCTCCCTTCCTGATCTGATTATGCCCCGTCTTTATGACTCACCTCGTCTACCCCCCTCTGCTCAACCCACTTTTCCAGGACGAGCCCGACACTGCCCATTGTTGAGGCAGGTGGCAGTGAGAGGGGCCCCCACACCCCCACCCCCCCGGCCCCCGACTCGGCTTCAGTCCCCTTGTGGAGGAAAACTTAGAACCTCACTGTCTGTTGCCCCTGACGGTCGTGCTCTACGGTACGGACAGTAAGAATCATGTACAGGCTTACTGGTGGCTACAATATGATCAGATCATCTGTCAATTTGAGGGGAAATCTCTACATTCGTGGATTAACGCTCGCAAGATGTTGACACACAAAAGGGTTAAAAGCACAGCAAATGTTCTTGACAGTCAGCTCTCATTGGAAGCGGTTTGGTGGAGTGTGTGTGCGTGTGTGTGTGTGTCTGTGTGTGTGTGTGTGTCTGTGCGTTACTGTACCTTGGAAGTGGAAAGCTCTCGACTCGCTGTGGAAGCCCTGGACCTGAGTAACTCCATCAAAGCCTTCTCCAAGTGTCAGTTCATCGAACACGCTGATGCGCAGGGCAGGGTCAACCCCAAAACCTACAACTAATAATGGGCACACACACACACACACACACACACACACAACAGCATTATTGTCACTGTTACCAGCAGGCGAGGACACCTGTCAGGCTACGAAAACAGAAATCCTGCTGGTGTCAGGAAGAAGAGATGCGAGGTCACTGTTAGTATACTGTGTACAATGTACAGGCTCATCGATCGAGTAGGTCTGTGACAAGCCCACAACAACAACTCATGCATCTCATCTCTATAGGTCACATGTGGCAGGAGACTGTTACTGTACAACCATGACTGTCCTGTTCCCTTACCTGAGCAGGCGCAAAATATGCTGAGAGCCAGGAATAGCCGTAATAATCCCATGGTGAATTCATAAAAAAATAAAAAATAAAACGAGGAAAATATTAGTCCATGTTTTGTCCACTTCCGAGAGGCAGCGTTGTCCAATCACATGCGAGCGCCGCTGTCGCCCCTTTGGCACAGAAGGAAGCGCTATTACCAATCCCAGAGGCGCAGCGGAGGCACCATCCCAACTTTAGATGCCCCGGTGACGCAAAACATACACACGAACAACTCTAATCCACACAGAGCAGCAGGGGGAACAGTGCGCAGACGGGAGGGGGGCGGGGGGTCCTGCTCCATCAGCACCAGGCGCCGCACAGGTGGACAACGAGAGGACGCACAAAGCGGAGCGGCTGCACGGACCATCCGACAGCAGCGTGAATGACGAGAGAGACCGAAGTGCGTCGGCTGAAGGAGCCGAGAGAGGAGGGGAGGGAGAGAGAGAGGGAGGGAGAGAGGGAGGGAGGGAGGGAGAGAGGGAAGAAGAACCATGAGGGGAGAGAGAGAGAGAGAGAGGGAGGGAGGGAGAGAGGG
This sequence comes from Scophthalmus maximus, assembly GCF_022379125.1. Classification (NCBI taxonomy): domain Eukaryota; kingdom Metazoa; phylum Chordata; class Actinopteri; order Pleuronectiformes; family Scophthalmidae; genus Scophthalmus; species Scophthalmus maximus. The sequence goes on along the minus strand of NC_061521.1, from coordinate 10,203,332 downwards.
AAGACGAACCATGAGGGGAGAGAGAGAGAGAGAGGGAGGGAGAGAGGGAGGGAGGGAGGGAGAGAGGGAAGAAGAACCATGAGGGGAGAGAGAGAGAGAGAGAGGGAGGGAGGGAGAGAGGGAAGACGAACCATGAGGGGAGAGAGAGAGGGAGAGGGAGGGAGAGAGGGAAGAAGAACCATGAGGGGAGAGAGAGAGAGAGAGAGGGAGGGAGGGAGAGAGGGAAGACGAACCATGAGGGGAGAGAGAGAGAGAGAGGGAGGGAGGGAGGGAGAGAGGGAAGACGAACCATGAGGGGAGAGAGAGAGAGAGAGAGGGAGGGAGAGAGGGAAGAAGAACCATGAGGGGAGAGAGAGAGAGAGAGAGGGAGGGAGGGAGAGAGGGAAGACGAACCATGAGGGGAGAGAGAGAGAGATGGAGGGAGGGAGAGAGAGAGGAGGGGAGGGAGAGAGAGGGAGAGGGAGGCAAAGAAAGAGAGGGAGAGGGAGGGAGGGAGGGAGAGAGAGAGAGAGAGAGGGAGGGAGGGAGGGAGGGAGAGAGAGAGGGAGGGAGGGAGGGAGGGAGGGAGAGAGAGAGGGAGGGAGGGAGAGAGAGAGAGGGAGGGAGAGAGAGAGGGAGGGAGAGAGAGGGAGAGAGAGGGAGAGGGAGAGAGAGGGAGAGGGAGGGAGAGAGAGAGGGAGAGGGAGAGGGAGGGAGGGAGAGAGAGGGAGAGGGAGGGAGGGAGGGAGAGGGAGGCACAGAGAGAGAGGGACAATGGAGCCCCCTGGTGGCCTCAGGCGGGAAGAGGCCCTGGGTTGTAACCACGCCCATTGGCAAGAGAATAAAAATGTCTACAGCGCAACAACTCCGGAGTTATGGATCAGTAAATAAACTCCCCTGACACAACTATATTTTTTTTTTATTAAAGGACAAAGCACTGTTCTGTTGATTAATTCCAGTCGAATGCAAAACTAATGTAGCCCACTCAAGCTAAAGCGGGCCATTTGTCGGCAGGCGAGCACGTCGCCGTTTCCAATTTACCTGAGTGTAATTTGGGGTAGTTTCTTGAGAATGAATGACCTCTATCTGGACATCAATAACTGCTTTGAAACCAAACTAACAGACGGGGAAAATAGAATAGAATAGCAAACCTTATTCATCCCGCTCGGGGGAAATTCACTTCAGCACAGTATCACGCAGGGTAGCAAAAATACAATAAAAAATACAGGAAAAAAGTAATGTGCAGTGGGTTGAAAATAATATATATTATTATTATAATTATTATTAAATATGCATAATATATATGTATTTCACGGAAATATACTATACATGGAACTGAATAAAGAGTATTACATTAAATATTGTTATTATGGAGTCTGACAACTGTCGGGATGAAGGACCTGCGGTAGCGCTCTGTCCCTACAATTAGCATGCAATTTCAGAATTCTTTCAAAGTAGGCTACATGACAAGAGATTGTTGCAAAGATTTTGAGGAAGAAGGAACCCCCAAAAAATAAAGCCTTAGCATATACATATATATATATATATATATATTTCTTTAATTATATTCAAATTACCCAAGAGCTTTGTTTAAAGTTGTTAGTATATCTGTATAACATTGTAGCTGTCAATTGATCGCATTCGTTGTGTCTATATTAGCTGATATTAGTTACACCTCTGTTAGACATTATTCTGATTGGTGCATTGATAAAACCAAATACACCGATCACAATTTGTAAATCAATATTTACGCCCACTAACTTCAAGACTTGAACCAACTGAACCAAAACAACAACGCTAACGTTAGCTTGCTAATATATGACTTGTTTAGACTGAGGACAATAGCCTGTATATAAAAAGGGACGTGGTCACCGGGTCAGGAAAATGAAGCCAATGCTGAAGTGCCTGTATTCTCTGGAATCACCAGCAGAGGGCGACTCAACTGGTTGTCAAAAGAAGTCAGTTTCTATAAAAGTCTACGAGAAGATGACTCTACTTCTCACTTGATTTATAACATCGGTAAACATTTTCCTGAATAGTTTATGGTCTCAATGGCTAGTTTCAAGTCTTCTTCAATACAGCATGATGTTCATTTTGGAAAATTGTCGGCTCATTTAGAGTAAAATATACCATAGCAAGAGCACAGGATTTATTCTACGACATAAAATACTTTACTAAATTAATAAAAAATATGGCTACCTCTACTCCTCCTTTAAACCATCTGTCAATGAAAATCTATCTTCCCGTCCTGATGAGAAGAATAGAGGCTGGAGGAGAAAATACCAATTGTCTGAAAGCATCACCAGAGTGTCATAAATACTTTAATTATTCTATGTTTAGAATCATGACCTCACGTACGCATACAGTTTCGTTCCTTCAATTAGTTAAGTCCTCCAGTAAAATTGAAGTTTGCCTTTTCGGCAGGTGGTACAAAGATGAAATGCTCTTGTGTCTGTGTGACTCAGCCTTGTAAATGCCTTTTTATAGAGCACAGATGCTTTGTGCTTTGAATATTTGTCCATTCATCTTGCACCTTTGTCATCCATGGAAGCAACTGCCATTTCTCGAAACATAACTGTTTCATCAGCAGCCACACTATGCTAGTGATGATTATTTCAAGGACGAAGACCATTTACATTTTTTCCCCTGAATCAGAATCAGTTTCCTGCAACTGCGGCCAAGCCCTGGATCAAAGAGGAAGTCTTTTGTTGGCGGAGCTGGTCTGGTGAAGTGGGCTGACAAGTGAAGGCCAGCAGATATGATTATTGGGACAGTTCCAGACCCTGTGTGGCACAGAGCTCCTTGCTGAGTGGCCCAGATTAACACCATCATCAATCTGCCTCCCCTTCGATACAGTTTTCACAGAGGCCAAAACATGCACTGTTTAAATTATGATTTATGCAAAACGGATACATTTTGGTAAACGGGCTCTTATCTCGATAGTTTGCTCAAAGGTTCACCGTGTGCAGCTAATGGCTGCCTATTGTCGATAAAACAAAGGAAGCCAATGGCTCTCCATGCAGAGTGTCACATCAGCTGTGTGAGAGGGGGCCTCCAACACTCTATTCATTATTAATAACACTAGATTTCTTCTGGGTCCAGACGCGGGAAATGTAATTACTTTGTATTGCCCACAAGTTGTCATTTCCTAAAGTGCCATCAGGAAAATAAGAGTCATTAAAGCATGCGCCCAGCCAGGAATGAATAATAATAAAAGCAGAGTGCCAACACACACTTGCTGTGCATGTGTGTGCGAACACACACACACACACACACACACACACACCCCAAATCTCTCTAGGCAAGGACGGGGAGAGTGGAGGTCCTCTCGTTCATCTCATCTTGAAGATCCAGATGGGTGATGCCTCACAAACCTCCCAGGGGGTTATTCACTTAGGCCCAGAGCCTGCACCATGCAGACATACTGATGCCATAGACAAAATGGAAATCGCTCACAGTTGCCATGCCAGGGTTTGAATGAATTGCAGAGAGGAGCTGGCCCTATTGTTCCCACGGGGCTCTTCTGGGATTCATCTGTTGCATAACTCCGTGTTATATTGACCTCGACTCTCTTTCAAATCTGACATACGTGAGTCATATCAAAAACTGTACGCTCGAGTGATCCATTACGTCCCTCTGCGATATAATGCGTTTCAAATTCATGGACACGACTTTGACTTTGTGTGATTCATTTGGAATATAAAGAAATATATGTGTATAAGTGAAACTGGAAAAAAGGAGTTTTCACGTTTAATCACATTGCAAATTGGGTCATTGCAAAGCCACTATGGGCCTACCTTTACATTTTCAGGCATTTAATGCTCCTGTTCTTCAGAGCGGACTCACAATAACTGCAACAGCATTTATTAAATTATTTGTCTGACAAAGCAATCGATAGAAAAAAGATTGCCATAACCCTCATTTATGTAAGAGGTTAAAAAAGAGTACAATATAGAAAAAAGTTAAACAGTATTAATCAAAGGCTGGATTCAAAGATTTAGAAAAAATAATAATATCGTCCACTGCATTAATCCTCTGAAAATAGACAGTTGTCATTCTCTCAGCACCATCTTGGGTTGGTAGTAGGGAATTACAGCCACAGTGTGAAGCAGTACTGAGGTCAGACAGGCAGTGTCACCCTGGGACCGTCCCTGGGCTAAACACATGCTGACCATGATGTGGGCAACACAAATTTGCAGGGAGGACAAGGTAAAGTATAATGTATATATATATATGTATATATATATACATATATATATTTCTCAAAAGGTTTAATGGTGTTTTGACCTGTTGATTGCTGGGGCGAAGAAAGGGTTTTATCTGTATGCTGATGGTAACGACACCTGATTTGTTAAGTAGTAAACTGGCATTATCTATTTGGTCCACAGTAATACGTTACTGATCGTGTGTGCATACCAAACAGTGAAGCTGCTTCTGATTGTTTTGGCTGTTTAAAAATCCTAATTGTGAGATGGTGAGACTCAGGACTGCCAGTCACAAAACTACCACATCTTGCAACACAGTGAAAGAAGAAGAAAAAATATTGATAGTGCTTGTCATAATAACAATTTGTGTCTATTAATGTGCAAACTTCATACACACAGTTTGGGGGGGGGGGGGGGGGGGGGGGGGGGGGGGGGGGGGGGGCTGGTTGCGGGCCTTTCCTGGGGCTTTGCTTCTTTGGTATTTCCAAAGAGCTGTGGAGTAACAAGCAGCCGTTTAGGTGTGAATGTGAGTGTGAATGGTTGTTTGTCTCTGTGTGTTGGCCCTGTGATGGATTAGCGACCTGTCCAGGGTGAACCCTGCCTCTTGCACAATGTCAGCTGGGATCGGCCTCAGCCCCCCCACTGCCTTCAAAGGATAAGCGGTATGGATTTTGGATGGATGGATGAATCATAGCTATTCATTTACTCCATTTAACATTTTTATCAAGATTACCAGCAATTAAGAAGCTCAATATTAGGACTTTGGTAATTGCTCAATATTAATAAGATAATAGCAGACCCCCCAGGCCATACGTGGAGGTACTTTTTCCTTTTATTCAATTCCCCAACTAGGACTGAGAAGGTTTACATGAGTTATTTTCCGAGTACTCAGTAAAGAACAAGCTGGCTTTTTTTTTTTTTAACATGTAGGGCCTATAAAGGCCATTTTGGAACGGCTCCATTTTAGGGTGAGAAAATGTAACCGGCCTTATATGGACATACACTTATTTGTACGTTGATCTTTTATAGACTGTCATGCAGTGCAGTTGCTGCACACGGCCACTCCCATTCCCGCCTGGATCCTATTGTGAATGTGTGCAGTGAGCTGGCTCATTGGGCCCTCACGGTGAATGGCCCACAGCCATTCACTCAGCATACAGAAGCTCATTAGAACTCTATAGACACACAATTGTGAGGCTCACATTAGAAACTTCCTCCTCTGGGCCACAGACACTGCACACAAAGTGCCAGTTTGCTGCTAAGCTAAGCGCATTGTCTCCCTGATTCATAGAGCCTGGCCCTCCATTCACGATATTAAGTTCGAGTGGTGGAATATCAATTGCGTGTGCAATGGGCCGGTATCTTTTTAAGAGCTTCAGTGGGGTTAAAAAGGAGAGAAAAGGGATCTCAGCCGGTCTGCAGAGTGCCAGCATTCAGCGGTGCCATTGTGAGGACTCTGAATGAAGGGACCCCTGTTTTTTTTTCCCTCCATTTCTAAAAAGAGATGGACATCAAATAAATTCACATGAACTTGCTTCAGGGTGTTTCCAAGACCGACCGTTTTCAAGAATAGCTTAATTATACCTCCCCTCTGCAGGAGAGCTCTATCGGAATCCGACTAATTACGAGGTGGCGATTCTTAATGATGATACGCTCTTAGCGATGCCTTTTTAAAATGTGCACAGAGTCGCGTGAGGTTTGTTCTACCGATGTCGATATGCATGTCACTGAACACAAAGAGATGTATGATTTCGACATGGACACGCAATGTTTTTTTACGGTCGGTTGTGGGCTTTTGGGATGCGTGGCAACTTTTAAACTTGCCGCAGATTCTCATTTGTTGCTCAGGGGTTAATTGAAGGGAAGACAAAAGTACAACTGTACGAATAAACTGTTATCACATAAAACAATTTGCACAATCGGGATTCTTTGAACAAATACATTTAACAGTAGCGCTGGAGCCACACATGGGGTCGCTTCCTGTTTTCTATGTGTGTCATATAAGCAAATGACTCCACCACAAGAAAGGGCTTGGGGGGGGGGGGGGGGAGACTATCACTGTCACTGGTCTATGTGGAGCATGTTGCCACACACTCACTACACAAAAGTAGAGAGTGCACACAGATTTGCTAACACTCATCAAGTGACAGAGCGCTATGCCTTCTCCACCAGTCTGAGGAATAAAAACCTCAAATTTGATTACAAGCAACCTTTGGCTCCCTGGCCGTCGCACAATAGGCCGAGCTGTCTGGGCCAATTTCCATGCTCAGCATGAGGTATCTACACGCGCAGACTGCAGCTCCCTGCATCATCCCCCCCCCCCCCCCCCCCCGCTCACCCCCGACCAGTGCGGATATGCCTGTTTACTGTGCCTAAACTCCAGGTCCGTCGCCCCTCTTGTTGGACTTTCTTTTATGATGTTGAGGATCATTAGTTGCAGTGTGAAAGGTTACATAAGCCTCTCGTTGGACATGTTTGTACTAAAACATCACTGCATGCATTTTCGCGTTTGTCTGGTGTTTTTTGTGGCCATTTTTTCTTTAAAGTGGCTCCCCTCAAATGTGCAGCATTTCGCCACCGCACCGAGGACAGGCATTACTTATTTATTCAGTGCAGCGATGGGTTGAGTCTGCTGCCGGTCGAGCCACGTCTGCTGACCTAGAACTGAATCCTACCAGGGCTCTGTAAACACCTCTGTACATGTTGAATACATTTTTAACCCAGTAGCAAAAAAAAAATTTAAAATTTAATTTACAAGTAATTGTAAGAAACGTTGCTTTGATAATTAAATCTTCTTATATTTATCTTTAATGACTGCCTGAGTAGCGTGAAGTACATTTTCAGCCACGGAAACGATCCAACATTAGCATTTTTCATAAAAATTCAATTTCATGTATCATTTTAAAAGATTTTAAAATAACAGCAAAAACAGTGTTATGTGGTACTTATGTATTACTGTATTTCGTATCATGCGATTGCAAACAACTGGGGGGGGGGGGGGTCATGTCATCTTGTTACTAGGTAATGCAAGGTGGTGTTATTTTTTTTTTAAATAAATCAAAAATATCAGATGTTTTCTTTTCATTAGATTCTTGTACTTTTGGCCTGATCTTTAAATAGAAAATGTTTTGAGATTTCACCACATTACTTTGTCAACACATGTTTATCCACACAACTGTGAATCATTTTATAAATAAGAAAAACCCTCACCGGCCAATGTTTCTGAAATGGAACCACATTGCAAATGAGCCGCCGCGAGGTTTGTGTGAGGCACAATTGAGCTCTGAGGAGTCTGTAGAAAAGAGAGAACTATTTACTACTGGAGCGGACTGTTTGGTGCATGTTAAACTTTGGCCAGCAGTTCATTGTCTCTGGTGTCTATCATTTAATAGGCTGGTTGACATAATGAATGAGCCAGACCCACCTTCTGCCACTCCAGAAAGGACCCCAGCCTTATCTGAATTGAGAAGCACATTAGAGCCCCTCAGCCAATCACGACACGGCCCTGTAGCAAAGTGCAGGCCCGAAAAGAGGACGAGCAGGGAACTTTTGTTTTCTTCAGAGTTTAATGAAGTTGGCCTGGTCACTCAAGAAGGGATTAACGGAGAATTTAGTGTCACTGAGCTGTGGCTGCTGAAGAGGGAACTCAAGTGTTCGGGTCACCGTGTGAGCAGGATGGTCTCAGTTCAGAGCTGCACCAGGAGGAATATGCCGGGTTCTCCTCCCGCTTTACCGGGCTTCGGGAGCTCGGGAAAGAGTTTTCTCATTGACAATCTGCTGCAGACATCTTCAGCCCATTCAGAAGGAACAACAGGCGGACACCTGAGACTAGCAGCATGCGAACACACGAGGAGAACCTGGGGCCCCCAGCGTGGAGCCTACCAAAGCCAGGCCCAGAGTCCCCAGCATGTGAAGGACTTAGGAGGATCACTTCTTCCACACACAGGTAAACAGCAAGCAGACGTTTTAAACCAAATGTGATGTATTTGGGTTATGAGGATTTTAAATGTGTGGAGCTACTATTTTATACTTGAACACAATGACAGCAATGGGTTTTTTTTTGCTTCTACCAATATCTTCTTTCTATACTGTTATATTCAAACTATATGCGAGGGATAAATATTGTTTAATTGATCAAGTTTCAGACATTCTCAATTTTTAGGCTGGACATTTTTATAGGTCTTAAAAATAATGTCAGTTAGATAAGATGATATGCATTCTTGAGCATGGCGTGACTCACTGACACCATCATTAAAAAACAAGATATATTTTAACTTAATAATGAATGCATAATTTATTAACATATACATTTTAAATGTTGGAATTTCCCTCTAACTGCCAATGTAAAGGGAACATCTTAATTTAATAGTAACATTGACAAAATCTAATTTGACATATAAAATTAAAAGTCACTGGTAGTAAAATATTACATTTTTCCTCATACCTAATCTTAAGAAATCCTTCTAATCACATTTTCATTATTATTGCTTGAGTATTATCTCAGCAAATTGTTTTCAGACTGGATTAGTACATTTCTTTCCATTTCTAGGTAGTTTCCTAACAAAATGTAACTATTAAAAGAATGTCATTATCAAGTAAAACAAAAGGTTGAAGGTTCCGTCTGTGTTCATCACCTAAAGCTGAGCACTAATACAACTATTACAATGAAGCAAGGCAGGACTCATTTGCCCTCCAAGATTGGCAGTGATCCGAGAAGAGTTCCCTTAAGATCATAAATGTCACACTTGGCTGCTACATGACCGTATGCGACTGTATGTATCTTTGCAGGTGTGCTGAGCAGTGTTTTCCTGAGGAGCCCGCAGTATCTGCTGGCATGCTGCGGTGGGTCCAGCCCCCCTCCCGTCTTCTCCAGTGAGTTTTATGCCTCATCAGCAATGCCTCAGCTACTCTCTAAGCATTAGCATCCGCCCGGTCTCCCATGCTCTCCACAGCTAATTACTGATGCAATACCAAAGAGCTAATTCTCCGCTCAACTCTGCACAGCTCTATTCATAACCATTCACGGCTGTTCAGGAAGGAGAAGAGGGGTGGGTTGCAAAGCTTTTGAGTCCCCGGGGGCCCCCTATTTTGCACTTGCAAATACAGACTTTTACTGGCGCAAATATGCAGAGCTAATAAACATCTTGTCCTCTGTCATATTAAGATTATAATTACCAGGTGCGGGTTGTTACTGCTGAGTAAGGCAGATTGTGGCAAAGTTTATCATTCCCTAAGCACATTAATGAGTTTGCTTGTGAAGTGCTATCAAGTTTCATTTTAAACCTGCAAGAAAATTTAAAACATCCAGGAAAGTGCATTTGAAATGCTTAAATTTCCCACTGAATTGTGCTTGAAATGTTTGAGTGCATAAAAAAAAGTACTCAAAGTATGTTGTACCCTGGTAGCATTCAGACCAGCAGCTGTCTTATTTTGGCATTGTCCTAAAGCTACTGGAAGTTATTAGCAGCTGCTTCCTATGATGCCTGTCAAGAGTAGTGGAAAATAACACAAATCAGAAAGCCCTCATCCCACAGGTCCCTGGAGTCCTCTTAGTAGGTTGACACTTTCCCACAGTGCCCAGCAACACAACAATGCCAAGTCTGGCCGTGACCAATTGGCACATTCACTCCACCATCCACACGCGACCTCACCGCAATTTTTCATTGCAGCAATGAACTCTGCCAAGCACAAAAAACTTGCCCATTCCTCTGCAGAAGAGGGCTGGTCCAGGAACATCCCCCGGCCATTGTGTGGCTAAATAGTTTGGTTCGCTGACCCCCCTCCTTTCTCCTGTCCTTCAACTCTCATTCCTGCCCATTGGAGACCTCTTGACTAGGACATAAAGCATTCAATGAAAGTGACTTTTATAGACTTATTCGAGCTCATCTTCACATACAAACTTGCTTCATACCTGCAAGTGAAAAGATTTAGTGTTGGGCCACTGAGCCATCGAGTAATGGCATTTCCACTGAACGGCTCTATTGTCCCACAGGGCTCTATAGTTGGCCCACTAGGGTAGACACACACGTTGCCAAGGAATGACCTGGTAATCAGCTATTTAAGTGAAAGCCATTGAGTCCCAATAGAGAATTGAGAAGCATGTCGAAACTCCTTATGTGCTCCCTAGAGGTGGTCTATGTGCAGATTTGTCGTACAGATTAAAAAGGCAACGTTGAATGGATCGGATAAATTGTTCCACTTGACTTTTGTTGTGTGTGCACCTGTGAGTGAAGCAGCGTGGGATTGCTCCTCACAGGTCACCAAATCCTTTTTTCTCAGTTAAAACGGCTTTCTATTCTCTTTAGTCACCCCCAGTTTGTTAAATTGGGCAAACAGAGAGAGGGGAATTGAAAATGAGTGGTCAAGTGAGTGTGACAAAAACAGGCATCAAAAGGTAGGAAGTGTAGTAATGTTGGCATAAAATTTACAGACTGATTGTGGACATAATCAGACGATGTACCTTTAAGTTAAAATAGTCTAAATCATGACTAAATTACCTATAAATAATCTGATTTGGAGCAGCTCAAGCATTGATTTGTATTTTGCTGCACCTCTATATTCCCCAAGCTGCTACTTGAACCCTCTCCCCGTTATCATGATGCGACACGCTATTTTATGATTTTGACAACCTGCACATGGCCCAGAGGGACACAATTCAATTCTGACAATTTAAAATCAGCGACGCACTTGTCAAGATGTTAGCAGAGAAGGACGGGTCAACACTAACGATACTATATTTTTGTTTTTCACATTTACCTTAAAGAGGCAGCAAATCTTCGGATGTGGTCCGCTGATGTCAGCCCCAGAGTTCGAAGAGGGATCCTTAGGAGGGCTGTGTTCTCAGAGGAACAACGGAAAGAGCTGGAGAGAACTTTTCGGAGACAGAAGTACATCAGCAAGACAGACCGGAACAAACTGGCGGCTGATCTCAGTCTCAAAGAGTCACAGGTGATTGAATATGAATAAAATAAACCTTTGCCTAATTAGTATTAGATCCTAAAAGACATCATCTGGACACATTGTGTATTCATTCAAGTCCTGATGAAGAAACCTAAATCCCACTCTGTGACCAACAATTGAAGCTAAACGTTTACCGGCTACATCCATACTACTACATTTTCATAGCAAGACGTAGCGTTGGACTGTAAATGGACTGTATTTATACAGCGCTTTTCTAGAATTATTGACTACTCAAAGCACTTTACAGCACATTCAGACATTGCCCTCCCCTGAGCTGTACCACTAGCATGGTTAATAATGAACAAACGACCTAACTTTAACTGAAATGCTTCCATTTTCCTGCTGCTTTAGGTGAAGATCTGGTTCCAGAACCGACGGATGAAGTGGAGAAACTGTAAGGAGAAGGAGGTTCATAATACTCGTTCTCCCATGGATGAGCTCATGGCCCAAGGTCTCGCCGAGGAAGAGGAGCCATCGCAGAATCACACGGCTGCAAAAACACAGAGGTCACCGCCACAAAAGAGTGTCAGGGACACATGAGGGGCTGCAACGAGTGGAGAGCAAACTAGGGGCTTAGTTACTGATAGTAACTTTTCTTTCAATGCACGTCGTTGCATCATAAACGTGATTAGGTTCAACTGCTTGGTCAATCATCTCATCTTATTGCATTTCACGGGCTTCAGTAAGCAATTTCATGGTTATTACACTGACAAGTCTTTCCAGGGAAGATTCATGCTCTGCGATTGTAATTGCAATCAGTAACGGGGAAAAATGAGTCACTTCATTTACTGCATTTACAAATCAGACTTTTTTCCCCTAGTAGCAACGAGCAACACTGACATCATCAAAGCATCATAATTCAAGGTCATTGATGGTGACATAGTTGTGCACGGCAAGTGCAGTTTAAAATAATGCGGGTCGGGTTAGTGTCACGGCAGCCGTCCCCAGCCAAAAAACAGTCCGCACTGCACTTCCTCAGGTCCAACGCACCGACCGAGTCGATTGGACGGTGGTTGGCGAGAAAAAACCCAATTGCAGACAAGACCGATAGAAAGACATTTCTGGATATATTAGTAGGATTCTGAATGTTTTGGTAAGCTCGACTCTAATACTATGTCGTTCTCATAGTCCAAATCCTTTATTGCAGTCAAATTTCTCTTGGTATATTTTGTAAATATATTTTTTCATGATCTTAAATGCATAGATCAGTTGTAAATAAAGTGTTTCAGTGAATCCAGTTTTCCTCGTTGCTTATTCCTGCTGCGCTGGCGAAACCCTCACATTTTAATAAACACTCAGCTGTACACAGTATACCATTTCTGTAATTATGTAGAAAATTATGTATGTAAATGTAAATTTCTGTAATTATGTAAAAAAAAATAATGGTTAACTTCATTTTTTATTATTTTTATTATATTTGAATGCACACCACAAGCAAATGCATTACAAAGGACATAAACACATACAGTAAAAGCATGATGTGTAGTTAAAAAAAAAAAAAGAGAAAACGCTGTTTGCTAGTTAGTTAAAAACTGAAGATACACTATGACTATTAACAGTCCAGTCCAGGAAGGGTGGTGCATTTCAGTATACGGAGATAATTTTTGACCTTGTTGGAGTCTCTGCGGAAGCAGTGGAGCAGGTCATGGTGGTCCATTGGGTTGAGTTCTCCTCGTTTGTAGTAGGAAACGGTAGAAAAAGGGACAAAACTCTCCGGAGAGACGTAGCTCACAGTGTTATCAAGCACTCCCGACAGCTTCATCTGAGGTGGAAACATTTAATATACAGACACTTAATTCCATAAAGGAATACATAAAGAAACAGAGTATGTCATAAAAATTCAAATCTAAGAACACTTCATAAGCGTTATGTTATGTTATATTTCCTCCTTACCTTTTCCGCCATCTTTGCCACTCCATCCCGCAGCTCGTGCACCATGTCACTGATCTCCATTGCCTTGTTGGAGCTGTAGTGGTTGAAGTCTTGATTCTGATCCCGGGACATGCTCTGGTAGAACTGTGACAGGGGGTCCCCCCAGGCCCCCAGCAGCCTCAGGATCACCTCCGTCAGTTGTTCTCGCTGCACACGAGAACAGCTTGAATGACTATTGTGATAAAGTTACTTGATTCCAGTCTTAACTATCTCTGATAAAATGCGGTGACATCAAATGAACAATAACACTCACGCCAAGTCTTTGGGCATTCTCTTTGTCATCTGGTGTCAGTATGCCGTACGTGTGGCATTTCCGTTTTCCGATGAGATTCTTGCTGGGAAGGAAATATTGCTCCTGCTCAGACAGAAATAACACACATCAAACACAGTGACATCTTTTATCTTGAAAAATAGCCAGCTCAAACAAGAATGATTGATGAATGAATAACTGAATGGGGCCTGAACGAAGGGTGATGGATGGTGATGTCAGAGCTGAAATAATACTCACGAATTGCGAGTGCAGATCGCTGGAGATGCCGTGCATTCTTGAAGACTGCTGTATGACCCTGTCAAAGAGATCTGCCAGGGTAGGGACGTGACATCCAGCCTGTCCATAGGGGCAGATCGGGGCAGTGCCGGCCCTCATGGAAAGCTCCATGTAAACCAACATGAGGACAGCAAACCAACCTGAGGAAAAATTTAAAGTTAATTCATACTATTACTTTCAAATAAAATTTTCAGTTCGACGTTTGATCTTTTCATCTTACCTTTGTTCATTGTTCCTTTCTTTTGATGGAGCACTAGATCCTGAGTGGAGCTCTTTTTGCTGCCAGAGTGACTCTTGCAGAAGCCAACTCATACAATGACGTTACTGATTAAACAAATTGCTTTATAAAGGATGCAAACGCGATTTAAAATAAATAAATAAATAAAAAAACCTGATTCGCACGTCATATGTTTTGCTTAGTTATCCGCTCAGCCTAGAGCAGACAAAACTAATCCAGGCGGAAAAGGTCCTATACACTGTAGAGTGGCTTTGGCAATTTGGCAATTGAAAGTATCAAACATTATAGTATAGGACACATTAAAAGAGAAACAAAACTACAGTATTTTGCTTCTCTTGACATAATGATAGATAAAACAATACAAAAGCAGATGCAGTCTAACTGTCTACATACATCATTAGGTTGACATAACTTATGCTTATTAAAATCCAAATGTATTTTACCCTGCTTTAGCAGTACAATCAAAATGCGTTTGACTACCATTTTTATTGGCCTTTATTGAAAAATGACTCCACTGCTACTCATCTGTCCCTGGAGGGAAGACGTGTCCCTTGAAACGAACCACATTCGGGTGATAATTAACAGCCAATTGGGGAAACTTAAAAGCATGCAGCATTTATTTAAAAACCACAAGATAGCTCATCATCCGCGCAGGGTACTACTTAAATATGAATAGTATTGTGAGGAAAAAAAACGTGATGAATAAGCCCATTGTTCAGCAAACAAGACTATTCAAATGCAAAGTGAGTGATTCATCTTCTCATTAGTGCTTCGTAGTACTATTTACACCATGTGCATCTACCGTGAATACAGTCATAGAGTCATTCGAAACCGTTTGAGCGCTTAGTCAGAGCCACTTTCCGCAATATGGACCCTTGTGTAAATACAATGCAAACACTTGTGGCATGGCACCGCCATAGTGACCCAGTGCTCGAGTTTTCCTTTAGAGTGCCATCTTGTGGTGAAATTAGAGGTGAGTGAAGAACGAGACAGACTTACCCTTTGCTGCACGACTGTAAAGGGCAAAGCAATATGGCAAATTTGATTAGTAAGCATCACGAATACCCATCAAAGATATTTTAAATGTTTTATTGTCATCTTTTTCATATAACATACACATAAAAAAAAAGATGTCATAAATACTGCAATATCGTTATAGAAAATAGAATCTACAATCAATTTACATTTAATAATACTATGTACAGGTTTGAGTGCATTCTATTACAGTGTGCTGTAAGAACAGAGATGACACAGCGAGCTACCGAGGGATGTCCAGCTCTGTTCCTTTATCTTCCTCCTCCATTTGTTTTTTTTCCTTTCTCAAATCATGTGCATATGACGTGTGGAATCCTAGAAGATTTGAGGAGATTCTACACTTAAAACACTGATTCAGAGTTACAGTATTTATATTTCATATAGGGTCGGGCCATTCAACACCTGTGGTGCTTCCACTTACGAGTGGCCACCGCAATGTTTGTGTCCTTTTTGTGCCAAGGGAAGAGCCGGGTGAGGGCGAGAGTGCCGTCGGGCTGCACGGAACCAGTCAGCACGTACAGCTGCGACCGTCCAGGGCGCACAAGCACATTGGCACACTGGAGGTTGATGAGGAGCCACTGCTGGAGCAGGTGCTGGGTGTCGTAGGACAGGAGAGGTCCTTGACGGATAAACTCGACCCGGCCCTCCACCTCGAATTCGGGCTCTCCCGTGGGTAGGCGAAGACGATGAAGTTTGGCTGTTACAGCTGTGGAGAAGAGAGAGAGAAAGGAAGAAGAAATGAATCGTCTGTGTTGGACAGTTCAACACAACAGTGTGACAAAACTAAGCAAACATCAGCAAAAACACAGCTTTCTAAAAAGAATTTTCCTCTTACCAAAGTCATGCTGGCAAAAAGCATCCAGGACTGTTTTCATAGTAGGAGCCTCTTCCACAGCAGGACAGTTTTGGCAAGCAGGCTTAGGCAGGTCTGTGATGGAAGAAAAAAAGCAAACCCTGTTTAATATAATATCAGGCTTTAAAGTGTGAGCATGTGATGGTCTATTCTGCCAATGGGATGAGAGTTACGTAAAAAGAAGATAAAAAGAATCATCATGATAATTTGACTGTGGCCCTTACCTTTGGCAAAGTGACTAAATTTTGCGTGGGGAGTAAGGCACATGTCCTCTTCAGCAGGGAAGCGGTCACAATCGAGAGCCTCGGGCCACGGGTGACCCTGGCAGGCGAGCACCGGGGCACAGCTGTCCCTCACCGCCACACACAGACTACGGCAGGGCTGGATAAAACTGTGGGAGAGAAAAGACAAAGTGTCAAACAATGAAGCCAGGAAAACATGGTTTAAATGTTTAAGAAAGTACGCAAATGTGTATATATATATATATATATATATATATATATATATATAGTAGTATACAAATTTGTGGATGGGGGAACAAAAACAAAAAAGGACAAAAGACAAATGTCCTTACGTGTCAAGGCAGACGGGGGCGATGAGGGAGCAGAGGAAGGCCTGGGCTTGAGGGTGGCAGCCCGTCTGCAACAGGGGCTTCCAATCCTCTGAACGCGGCACCACCTCGCCCTCCAGGTTGCTGTGGCCCAAGAAGTTGGGCAGGCGCATCTCCGAGTAGCCCACATCTTTGCAGACCTTCATCTGGTTGGGGATGGTGACGCAGCGAGTGGACTGGCCCATGTCAAACAATGCCATCGATAGATGCGCCATAGCCAGGAGAGCCACGGTGAGGAACACGGCCATACTGGAGTGGTCGCGAAAAAGATCCAGAGAGTCGGACGAGAGGGATGAAATCGGTCGCTTGTTGTCAGAAGACAGTGCTGTCCTTGAATGGCTTCGTGACTGCCGCTGCCGGCCTTATATACAGCAAGGTCAGCCAGCCCCATCAGTCTCTAAGTCTGTTATCAAGTACCTATCAAAGAGACCGAGACGATGTGTTTGGAGACAACGGCTTGTTTTGTGATGACTGCAGACAGAGGGAGGGGGGCAGTAAGCAGATGGAGGGTGTGTGTGAGAAGAGGGGGTGGGGGGGCAATAGGCAATCACAGCCCCGCTTTCACTGAGTGACTGAGGCCCAGTCGCAGAGAGCTGAATCTGCTTCATTTGCTTTAATAGTCCAGGAGGAGGTAGGAAAAAGTAATGTATTTCAATTTTTTTAAGTTAAAAACTGTAACTCCTCATGTTCAAACTACAAAACGTGCGGCTGACATGTGATGCAACATTTGCAGCGAGCTCAAAACTGAATGATGCGTTGATGTTATTTTGTCCACTTCCCTGCATTTTAAAGAGCTTTGGAAAAAGGTCGGACATAAAATGGCACAATCATTTTTTTTGCGGCTGAGATGTGAAAAACAACAGAATCCCTATGTGTGAAAGGTCCCTCGGAGAGATATCGAAGGATTCTCCCGACAGACGGGCGGTCTCCCTCATATCGCTGCAGCCTTTCATGTGTCCCCGCTTCCTAATTGGAGGCGTTCCGTCGGCAGAGCCTCCAGTTCTCATTAGCAAAGTAGCGTCTCTCTTCTGCTCACCTGGCTTTGATCTGCCAATAACACAAACCCAGATCCACATGCAAAAAACAACATTAGGCTCCTTCTTCTTTTTTTTGTTTGATGCGAAGAAATGTCAGCATCAGCTAGTGTACAATCGGCACATGGAAAACACAAAGATGTGTTATAAAATCTAAAATGAGTTCATGCAACTTCATTATGATGCTGCAAATGTTTTCCCAAGGACTTACAAATTTCCCTTTGGACAGGATTTGATGGGGATCTGTTCTATGATCTTATTAAAAAAAATATTTCTTTTTGAAGTATTCAATCTGATTTATTTCAATAGTATTTAATATAATAAATAACCAGAGCAAACATGCAGCAACTGCACACCCAGTCCCTACATGCCAACATCCTGTTCAAGAGGCCAGAGGCCTTGTCCTGAGACGCAGACCGGGGGCAAAGACACGAGTGCTCATTTGTCTCGCTCTCTTCGTCTCTTGCGTTTAAGCCTCTTAATCTCACAACAGAACTACATTACAGCATCATCGCATTTGTTTGGATGTCGTCTGTCTCCAGATTTAGATGTCTATCTGGTGTTGATGCCTCTGGGCCTTTTGAAGAAGAAAAAACAAACTTTCCCCTCATGAATCAAGAGGTCTCTATCCCATCCAGCCTGTGGCTTCAGACATGCCTCAGTAAAGCCCATTCTGACGGCCTGTAAACCAGCCCCGTCTGCAGCAGGGGTGTGCACCCTCGCAGCCGGCCACAGCCCTCTGTCAGCCCCAGTTCAGCCAATTTTTACAGCCCGATCTGATGAGGGGACGCTGGTTCCAGTTCGGGTAGACGAGCGCAGCCCGTAAGAGGGGACTAACTGGGCAATTAGAGTCACAGGCCAATTTGGGAGAACAATGGGCCCACACATTTAACAAGCTCCCCCTGCCAGGAGCCCAGCAGGGGTCTGTTGTTGGGCCTAATGGCCGCCCTGTAGACACGGTGTCTGTGTTGGTAATGTGAGGCCTGCCCCTGCCACAGTTAATGAGTATGAGCTGAATGGACGGGCACCTGTCTGTCAAAGAGACTACAGAAGACAAATCAAGTCAAATCAATACTACGTGAAAAGATCCACAACCAAACAATATAGACAGATCACATAAAAACTATCTTACTTCATGTATCGGCTTTTCTGCTACTTTACAAAAGCCTCCTTCAATTCACCTGGCTAATGCAAAAAAGAAAATCACAATATTGTCAGGTCCGTCTTTGCACCAAGTGAACACATCAACCCTCATAGTTTTTAAACTTTGAAAGTAAGAAATTCATATTCAGCCCTGCCAGAAAATTCACTGGAATCTATGCTTAAAGGGAAAATTCAGTCATGTCATTTCCATCGAATAGCATGGCTCAATTTTAGTTTCTGACCTTTGAAGTGTTGAGCAGTCTGTCAAACACCTCCATTAGACGATCTGGCCAAGGCAGTTTTTCATTTTGTTTTAAAGGCACAAATTTAAAAAATAAGTGTGTACAACAACTAAATATTTACCCTTTATCTTGTAATGAGTCTCTTGGAAGATAAAACATTTTTAAAAAAGAACATTTTTAAGCAACAACTCACAGGTCAACTCTTCCACTCCGGAAGTGATCCTGCTCTGGGTGAATTGTTAAAAATAAGACTATACCATCATCTGGCAAGTCCTCAGCCACATTACCTCATCAGTCAACCTTAATACCAAGTGTATGGCGTTTGGTTACAGCCAATGACCGGCCGGCCTTGGTGACGCCATTCTTGTACACACAAACGTCTCAGAAAGAGGTTCTCAGTCACTGGACGTAGACCTGTATGTGTGATGACTGGCATGTAGACATTTACTAATAAAAAAACATAAGTTTAGTCATTCTTTAAGGGGAAACCAATTTTAAAATGTAATGAATATTTCTATAATACTGCAGCGCTAAATTGTAATATCTTCACCTGATCAACAGAGAGGTAAGGCTAAGTGTTGCTGTCATTTAGAGACTAATCTTAATGTTAAATATTCAAACAACTCACACCATGGCAGAGACATGGAGGTGATTCCTGCTTCACAGCTTTGAATGGATTCTGAAAGGGACCTCTAAAAGGAGCACAGCGTCAGTCATAGCAGTACTGCTAATAGTCCAACTTTGAAACTTCTCGACTCCCAAGTCTTCATGAGCCAATATCCAGCTGGGAAAACACGAGAGTTTGTAGATTCTGAAGTTACTTGTCCACAATTTTTTGGGTTGTGTGTCCCTCTACAGTAAAGTCTCCCATTGGCAGAGTGGGACAGCAGCAAAAACAAACAAACACCTGAGTCATACATCAAAGACAGAGGCGTGATTTGGTGGTGGTGTGGGGGGGTTGGGGGGGTCTGGCTGTCTGAGCAGGGCTCCCTCGCAGCACAGCGAACTCAGATAAAAGCTGTCTCCTCCCTGTACATAAGAGACTCATTAACTTAAAGAGATTGAATCCCCCATTTGCCTCTTTCAGCCCCCCCTCTCCCTATTCACCTACCCCCCCAACCCCTCTATCCTGCTGGGCTCCAGTGGGGCTGACAGTCCCTGTGCAGACTGTCAGTAGCACTCAATTGCCACATCCAGTCTCCGGGTCTCGTGGGCAGACGCCGCCACACCGAGGTGTGCAGACAACTTGCCCCCGAGAAACGGCAGACATCTGTGGATCAGTTCAGTTTACTAAACCAGGCTAATGCACTCAACATACAACAATCTGAAGTGTCGTCTTGTATCTCTCTCTCAACAAAAAGATGGCACTAAAGCACTGGAAAGTCTGCTGTTGAAAATCAGGCCAAATGGCAATCTAATCATTTTTCTAGCATCATCGTGCAGTCTGGGCGGTCGAACCGCTCTGACGCAATTTACCAATAATCTGAGATAGTTTAATTGGAAAAATCTCACGCGCAGCCAAGCACATCAGCCAAATAATCACAGGACGGAGAAGTAATTGTGCAGCATTATCTTTATTTCTATCCCCGCGGTGAACAGCTTTTTCCCAGAATCGAGACATTTCAGTCAACAGAGAGACGAGCCAAGGAAATGTGAGGGGAAACAAAAAACACAGAGTCTGGTTGCCGGAGCTGAGGCACACCATCCATGATACGTCATCCTCTTATGCACTCTTTTGCTCCTCTGCAACTCTGTGGGGGGAAAGAAGTGGGGTTGATTATTGGCAAAAAGAAAAAGAAAAATCTTAAATTTCTAAGATTACACATGTCAACCAGTACAGCTTTATAATAACAATAATACTCTGTGGCCACAAGTTACAACTGTACAACCTACAACAGCGCTACTATTAATTACTTTTCAAAGAGAATAACATTAAGTTTGTTGGAGGCATCGTCAGAAATGTGGTGTAGGGTATATTTTTTGTCCTTGCATGAAGGAGGCAGAATATCAGAAACACCTCTGAGTGTAATGCAGTCCAGTATAACACCACCACAAACTATGACCTCAATGGTAAAACATATAATGATTGACAGCGTTAAAAACATATAGGCATCATAAAAGTAGACTACATGGCAGAAGAGTTGTTTTGTGTTCTATAAGATTGTAAAGTTGTGGCTAATAAAGTGCCAACCGAGTGTAAATATCAATCATGAGTACAGACTGTGTTGCTGATCAGTTTACATACATCTGCGAGTCTCTTAGGGAGGGAGGGGGATCGCAGCCCAGATATGCCCCATTGATGAAGCAGTACTGCAGCAGAGCCCTGAAGCATAAATCCTGGAGAGAGGTGAAGACATGTTCAGTACTTCAGAGCAGGATGTACGGTGTAATACACTTGAATAAACAGAAACGTACCATATGAGAGCTTTGTCACTCACCCTAATGAGAATGTGGGGATTCCCAACAATTAAGAGAAGGGCTTTGGGACGAGTGATGGCCACGTTGAATCGTTTGGGGTTGGCCAGGAAGCCGAGCGCACTCTGCAAATCGTCACTCTGTACCGATTCATTAGAGCGCACCTATATTATCAGAGAAGGAATAGAGCGGATAAACTATGGCAAGGTTATGACTGATGTTTGTGACCCGCAGACTCTTTCTCCTTAGTTTGAAATGGATGATGATGATGAATAATGTGAAGTGTTGATTGTGAGGAAGTTTTCATATATAGTATGTCATTAAAGACATTTTTGCATGAATGTGTCTGTATATACCTCACATGGCAGTGTCTTACCGACTGGCACATTATGAAAGACTAAAACGACGCTCATCACCGACAACCATGATATCAAGGTGCTTTTAGAAAAATCAAGTTGCAGACAAACTCTAGGACTGCATGCTCAAGAAAGACGATGTAGGTGTGAGAGCCTTCTCTCCGTTATAAAAAAAAGAGACTAATGGTAAACTTAGATATTTCACCTATGCTTTTGATGTAATGCTTTTTACAAACTTCACATTGTATATGAAGGTCTACCAAGAAGGGATTATATTATATTAGAATCCAGGCATCTCACCGGCCTTCTTCAAACCCAAGACATTAGTTGCCATTCTGCATACAAATATTCTCATGAACACATTATTTAGAACTGATCCAAATCTATTTTCCAAAAAGCTTGGAGGAAAAATTGATCATACACAAATGCCATTAAAATAAAAAGAAATTGACCTCGGATTCAGAATAAAGCACATTCTTATACTTGTCAATCAAGAATGAACTACATTTTTCTTTCCTTTTTTTTTTGGCCTACCGTAGACATGATGATGACCAGGAACTCTTGTCCTTGGAACTCCTCCACAGAGCCCACTTTGATGTCAGACAGGCCAACTTTTCCCAGCAGTACTCGGATCTTCTCGCACTGAAGAGAGACGTGAAAACATTTCAGTATGACAAGCTGAACACTGACAAGTTTAGGAGCCATTTGAGGTGCATCTAATTGAATTGGAAATATTGTTTTTCGTATATTTATTATATTGACTCCCAATAAAATGGGAAAAATCCCATAATCCACACTCAGCTATACCGTGGAGACTCACTTGCTTCTTGTAGGGAGCAATGATGCCAATGTCAGAGGCATTCACAGGGTTGTAGAGCTTCTTGGATAGCTGGCAGCAGTAGAGCATGGCCTGCACTGCCTCCACCGGGTTGAACCATGATGGGTTGTTGCCTTCCCTCATTTCTGTGCCCTAAAGGGAAGCAAATTTATCACTGCAATAATCGCAGGAGCTGAATATCCCAGTGACTGAAAGCAGCATTATAATCCCAACAAATATTAGATGTGATCAGAGTACATAGATTTGTCAGAATACCCTGACGCCGTGGAAGAGGAGAGGGAAGCCTTTTTTGGGCAGGTTTTTCCACTGGCAGAGGGAGTCTGCTATGGCCCTGGGAGCTTTACAACACAGTTCCCCCTGGTAGAAGAGCTTGGACGGCAGCACGAGCAAGGCCTCGTGAGAACGGTAGTTGTAGATCAGCTTAGTCACCTGTGGTAATAAAAAAGAGGGCACTTTCATTACGCATGCACACCGGGTGAGTATTCTCTAATACATTCTTCTACAATGAAGTTGTAGAGGAACATGTGCAACACCAGGTGCCACGAAGCATTAATTCTGCATAGCATGTGAAACATTTCGATGGTCAGTGTGACTTTTCTTCCAAAGTTGCTAATCACGCAACACTTTTGAATGCAGTGCACCTACCAGCTTAGGGTTGTATCCCCAGTCATGTCTGGAGTACAGTGGGTTGGACATGAGCCTCTCTAACAGAGACACCCCCAGGCCAAAGGCAGCAGCCAGCTTGGACTTCACTATTGGACCCAACTGACGGGGGTCTCCGGCCAACACTATCTAAGCAGGCGGGGGGGGGGGGGGGAGTAAATAAAAAGCACAGCTCAGATATGCTCATTTTAACAATAACATTCATTGTTTTCGGTTTTTAATTTGTTTATTTCCTAAAATATAAGAAGAGTTGCTTAAAAATGTGATTTGACAAGCATACAGAAATAAGTATGTGGAATCAGTTTAGCCAGGAATATATTTTAAAAGAATTTGAAGGTAAGGAATATAAATGAACAATTTGTGATTTGGCTTAACCACAAGTGAAAAATAATATAAAATAAACGTTAAATGCAGGTGTTGTCACTCTTATGCAGCCGTAGTAGAAACATGACTGGTGCAAACTACAGCTGAAATCCAACAAGACAAAGGCACTGGATACTGGACTTATTATTATTATTAGATACTGGAGGTGTGAATAAATGTGTGCTGACCTGTCCATCTCTCTCTGATACAAGGCTCATGGGGATCGAGGACTCGGGCTCAGTGGCCTGACCGGCTTCATCCAAGAACACGTGGGTAAAATGTCCCACCCTGAGTAAAAAACAAATCCGCAGCTAGTAAATAAGAGTTAAGTGGGAGAGATAGATTTTAACATCTACTGCCGCCCAGGCCTTACTGTAGTCCGAGATTATGGAACATGCCAGCGCTGGAGCAGGTGCTGACCACGATCCTGTTATAACAGGCCTGACGAATGTCCTCCCCTGCCCTCGAGTACAGTCTCAGCACTTCTGGGATGGACTAGGGAGAAACACAGTCACATCAATGTGGCGTATAAATTTTAGATGATAACGCAAAGTACTAAAAGAAGATGCAGACAGAGCACGTTACCACAACCTCATCTATTATTTAGAAAAGGATTACTGACAACTGTGCCACCCTACCTGGTGGCAAAGGCATCTGTACAGACATTACTGCACACCGGAACATGAATATTTCCCCTTTGATCATACACAACGTAACTTAGGTGCCTGTAGCCAAAAAACTGCAGCGAATTTCGTTTCCATGCTGCTGCTGCTGCTGCTGCTCAGTACCTCGTCCTGCCGACAAGACGCGTTGACGCGGGCCAGACTTGCAGCATGCAGGAAGCCGCTGTCATGCAGTCGGATGCAGATGAGGTCAGCAGCGCTGTTGGACGGGGTACACACGAGTACCCGACTGCTGGGAATGAAGTGGTAAACCTGAAGGTGTAAAGACGCTTTGACTATGAGGTCGCTCCAGCAGGGGAAGGAGCAGCGGGGGATGAGAGGAAGCTTGTTAGGCAAACAATCTAATATCTACATATTCACACTACTGATGATAAACAGACGAAAGCTGATAACTTATTGATACATTTTCGATCAACACCAGTGTATGCAGATTGTTCTCCTTGTCCAAAACAACACAAGACCTCTTTTTCTTTGGCGACGTGACAACGCCACAAAAGGAAGCCGTAACATCTCGTGTGCCACCTGCTGGGTTTTTATTCAGTGGGAGGAAGCGGGTCCATCTTTATATACGATGACTGATAGATGAAGTAGAAAATAAATAATTGGGTACAACTTCAAAAAATAAACCTTTAACTGTTTGAATCATTTTTTAAGAACCCATTACATTACTTGTCTAATTATCTTTGATTAAAACTTAAAAATACTTTTATTATATACATAATCATCATTATAGGCGTTTTTTTCTAAATCGAGTGGTTCAGGGCTATTCTATTCCTTATCATGAATAAGTATTTTCCATGGTGATGGTATGTACGTACCTGTAGTATGGCCTCTATGAGGGTGATGGTCTTCCCAGTGCCTGGCGGTCCAAACAGAACGTAAGGAATGGGCCGACACTCTCCTTCCAGGATCCTCTTCACTGCCTCCCTCTGAGGGGGGTTCAGCTCTGGGTTAAAGAAGTGCCCTTTGCTGGGAATGGGTTTGGACAGCAGTCCACCATCTAAAAGCAATTATGCTTTTGTTATTGATAATCACAATGTCACCCGGTATTTAAAGTCAAACTGATAATTGAAACTGAAAATCAAAGACGCCCCTACGTTTCGTCTGTGTGGCCTTTGAGTTCATGTTGACGGACATGCTCGACACCTTTCCGTTTTCCAGCGCTGGAGCCTGGTTTTCAGATAGTTACACTTATCAAAAAACTAGACCAATAAGACATCAAGTCTTTTATTACTCTTTTTAAAATTCACCTCATTGTCCCCTATTGCCTTGTTTTGGTCTGGCTCATCTTCCCATTTTCCGGTCCACAGAGGGGGCTGAAGAGTCACTGTAGTGGGGAACAGAACTGCACAACAATGAGAGAATTACAAATAAATTCTGTGAAGCTCTCCAGGCTGTATAAAAGACAGACGTTACTGAACAGTATACCAAGACTAGACAGACTTCTTAAAATTGTAAATATTTAATTGTTGATTTTGTCACTTGAACAACCACAGGGCTACTGTGTCAAAATGATTATAGGCATCTGTGCAAGCAGATACTGCTGGAGGAAAACAAATATGATGCTTCATTCATCCTGGAAGCCAAACTTGTTTCACAGTGCAGACTGAGGACTAAGGCTGACGGGGCCTTTTCTGTTAGAGATTCCTCTCTTTGGAACAATCTCCCTGAAGAGATCCGTGTGGGGAGTCTTTATCTTATAAATGTGTTTTCTAAGGACTTGGGGTCTAAATTTGTTTTAAATTCATTCATTTGTACTTTATTCCTCTCTCATCTTACCATCTATTTGAATCGTTTTCAAATGCTTTGTTTAGTTTTTAACCTTTTTCTCATCTGTAACATTTTTACTTACATTTCAGCCCTAAAGTTGTGATTTTCTAATTGCTTTTGATTGTTTCCTCATTGTTTGCCTTCAATTCTTTACTTTTAACTTGTAAAACACCTTTTAACTTTGTTTTGAAATGTATATTAATACTAATAATGATTATAGATGCTCCGCTGTCTCTCACTCCATTCTTAGAATGTGTTGATGATCAATGAATACACTACATTTATAAGGAATTGACTCTATTACACACCTTGTGTTTCTTTTTCTTTTTTAAATGTCATATAATTTGGGTATTGACTGGTAGATAACAATAATCCATAAAAGGAAACGTGTTCCAAAGACATGAAAAGACTAAAATAAATGCCTCAGCTTACAGTCCCCAAAGTGCTTCATCTGGTGAAGTGCATTATGGCACCGCCTTGTGGTGGTTCTGGAAATGCAAGCAGTCAAAATAGACATATTTCTAGCAAGTTCAATCAAATCAACATTATGTCCAAGTGAAAAACAATAGGATCATTGAGGCAAATGCAAAAAGATATTAAGATTGCCCTTTTTCTCACCTGTTGTATGAGAACTCGACGTCGAGCGGCTCTCCAAGGTAACTGTGCAGAAACTCTGAGTTCACTCTCAAGCTCACACTCTCATCATTGATCTGTGGCAAAACAGGGCGTCAGATAACATCTACATTTGAGGAACGTTTAAGTTTGAGCAGGATGCTTTAGAGCATTAAATATATCCGTACCTCTGTGACATAACTGATGTATTCTATTACAACGCCGTCACTCCGCGGCTTCTTCAGCACTATCCTGTCACCTGTGGAGAAGGCTCGTCAGGACTGTGCAAAAATCCCACAAAACAAATATCTGCAATACTTCAGCGATTATGAGGTATTGATACTTGAGGCCCCCTCACTTATATTGAGACTGGGTCTGCCTTCAGCCAACCCGTTGACCTCTAGGTGCAGGTACGCAGCTCCCTTCTTGAGAAGCGCTCCGCTGATTGTGAATTCTCTCAGTTCCCGCTCTGCATGCAGCTCTTCCAGCCAGAGAAGGGCTGAGAAGCGGGCAAGCATGTTGGATGCTGACAGCACCTGAGAAAACAGACGCAGCATGAGAAGCAAACATAATATGTCAAATTAATCCTGGTGGAGAATTCTATTGTTTTCTTTCTCGCACCAAAGACGAGATCAAACACAAAAAATGAGCCCCTGGAGACAATTTTGTGCCAATCTGTTTTCTAAATAGACTCAAAGGTTTAGTCTTTGTTTGGGGGAATTTTTTTTTTTGAAAGCATCCTTTCATAAAGTAAATAAATATTGGTAGACTCTATTATCCCGTCCCCTAGATGAGCATTTGTAGAAAGAGCCCCGATGCAACTCTTACGCAGATTTAATTACATCTATATTCTATATGACCACGCTGAACTTCGCCATGGGCACGCTCACCTCTCCGAGGCAAGGCTGAGTCACCAGCACGTCATTCTGCGCCTCCACACAGTCTTTCAGAGCCTGAGGCACTGGGTAGTTCAGCAGGAAGCTTGGAAGTCGCCGCTTAGTAAGTCTAGGGGTTGAAAAGGCAAAGTCAAACGAGAGGTGACATAATGAATTGATTTTGTACAAATAACAACCTGCGATTCTGACATATGTAAAAAGACAACACCTTTTGTGCAAA
This sequence comes from Scophthalmus maximus, assembly GCF_022379125.1. NCBI lineage: Eukaryota > Metazoa > Chordata > Actinopteri > Pleuronectiformes > Scophthalmidae > Scophthalmus > Scophthalmus maximus. Next base: position 10,175,738 of record NC_061521.1, on the reverse strand, counting down.
AGGAGAAAATATTATTAATAGAAACTATCAATTCACATGTATAAAAAGCAAACAGTGAACATCAGCATCTTTAAAAAATAAATAACTCAAAAAGTAAAATAAAGCATGTAGACTGGTGGGCAGCAAATATCAAGCTCAGGGCTCTTTCTCAGGCATCAGTGGATTCAGGTGAGTGGATACCTTGGTGTGTCTTTTGAAACAGAGACGGTGATCACTTGACTAGGTATTGCTGCGGCCGGACGCGTGTTAGTGGGCATGTAGGGCAGAAAGGGTTGCAGCAGGTTCTCCTCTTCGCTCCCCACCGTGACCTCCAGGCGCCTCCCAATGGTGAAAGAGGCGAAGTGCAGCAAAAGCAACTCGGAGCAGCTCCCCAGGCTCCTGAGCACATTTCCCACACATGGAATTCAGACACACTTGACACCTCAACAAGTAGAGCTCATTTTAATATGGCGAGATGGCAGGCCCTAACAGAGGTGAAGCCAAAAACCCTGAATTCTACATTCATCTTTTTGATCCACTACTTCTTTCTTTTCTTTTTTTTTTAAATAGTAACTTACTTTGCTTGGCAGGCCACTACAACAGACAGCCTCTCTCCTGGTGGAATATCCAGCTCCCTTTCCTCCCTCCTTACACCAAGAGAATGGTTATTCTTCTTCACCACATCACCATTAACTTTGTTCAGCTCTTTTGCATCACAGACTTCTTTTCCAGACTCAGGGCCATTTCCTCGCAAAGTCTGTTTCTGTCTCGTCGTTGTGGAGCCTTTGACAGTCACAAGGCTGAACTGTTCTTTTGAGTCCCAGCCAGCAAAGTCACAGCGTTTCAACCTGTGGGTCTCTGATCCTTTATTTCTGTGATGACAGAAATATGAATATTGTTAATCACAGTACATTGTGCTACTGATGGAAAGTGTTAAACTGTCTCACTTTCCGAGTTGGCCTCTGGCGGACTAGTTTTAATTATAGTTGAAATTATTATCATTTTCTTAATAGTTCAATGATAATGTGATAATTTTCTTGTGTCTTTGTTCACTCACTGTATCCAGAGCACCAGCTCTTGTCTCTCCCCAATCCTCAGATCCCCAAACTGTCCATACTCTGTAACGTCCAGCTCTCCTTTGTTTTCCAAGAGGCTCCGGAGATCAGTATCAGGCAGACGTGCAGCAGAAGAACTCTGACTGCCACAGGAAAAACCAAAGAAAAAGCCATCAAAATCCTAATCTGTATCACACCCATCATTAAAATTTGAGCATAGTAAGAATCACCATGTGAAGCTGTCACAGTTATTTCATGGATGAAAAGATTAATCAAAAATATAGCAATATTGTAATTGTTAGTTACAGCCCTATAAAGATGGAAGACCAAACACTGAAGTCAATACCTCTGAAGGCAGGGTGCCATGCACAGGGCCCTCCAACTGAACATGGACTGACTGCTCTCTACCATTACCAGGTTCACCAGGTGCCCCGGCAGCGGCTGATAGTGGGCAGGCAGTCGGAGAGAGTCCAGGCAGAAGAACACACTGTCCTGCACCACTCCTTTGTTACCAAACACACTGGTCACACACACCTGGGGACAGGTGATCATTCACAGGAGGCCAAAGGAATGAAAGAGGTAATTGGATTTAGAATTAAACAAGGTTTTAATCTTTTAATTTGCGCATTCAGATTAGACCAACACAAATTAGCTTTAAAGCACAATAATTTCAATCAGAATTAAAAAAAAAAAAATTAAACTGTAGTACTAAAAAAATAGTTGGTATGGCCTAAAACTTTCAATCACGCAATTTACCCGGTCAAGGCGGCGATAGCGTAATGGGGCCACAGAATTAGCCTGGGTGGTCCAGTGGGTTGGATTGATAAAATATTTTGCTTGGACCCAGTCTCCTTTCATTGGCTCATAACCTAAAAGACAGGAGAGGAAATACACAAAGTGTGCCAGCGGGCAGGGAAGTTAACATCAGCCTTCATCCAGGTGGTAGTAAATTTCAGTGTGGCTGTGCATTTGTCTAACCCACACTAACAACTGCTAAATCAGACAAAAATAACTGCTCTCTGGGGTTCACCGACTACTGTGGGTGTGTGCAACAGAGTCAGCTACTGCAAAGCAACATGGGGGTCAAGGGGCTCACAAGTACAGTGGGCAGCAGTACCTTCCCAAAGACTGTGGCGTGGGAAGTATGTGGTCTGGTTTATGTAGCCGCCATCTCCTTCAAACGATGTGACTGTGCCAATGAGAGGCCGCAGCTGCATACAGTCGGCTTCTAAGGAGGTTTTTCCGCCATCTTCCCAAGCATCTGCACTCTTCTCAACCTAAGGGTCAGGATTAAATGGACCATGTCGGACAACGCTCACAATGGATGCCTTTTTTTTTTATTTAACTTAAGCACTGCATTTAGAGGGAACAATGAACATGAAAAAACGAGGTTACAACAGGAAATATCGAATGGCCTTTTTCTTTTTAACCACACTGATGCAAGGCAAAACATCACGTTTAATGTTTCAACTCTGCACAGGTGACTCACCCTCAAAGCTTTCCATCCGCCTTGGGCACCATCTCTCACTGCTATGCCGTTCACCAGGTCCCCTTCTTTGAGAGGCATCCCGCCCAACACCTGTCCACTGGTGAAGTAGACCGCATCGTCGATCATGCCATAGTCGAGGCAGAGCTGAGTCACCACACTGCCCCGCAGGTGGCGAATGTCCTCCACGTCTGAGCACCAACAACAAGACCCCGTTAAATGTGAAGTGAAAGTTATCCGGCAAATACATTATTGGATATTTGCATTTACCTGATGTACCGGAAGTAAAGCCTTCTCCATCCACCTCCCCTGTCCTCCACAATGGAGACACCAGCTTGGACAGCATGCACCGCACAGCAGTCAGCATCTCTGCGAAAAGTTTCTACCCACACGAAGAGGACAGGAGACAACCGTCTTTTAACACTGCAACACAAATTGAACATGGCTACTGTTGATGTGTAGCTGCTTGTTGACTTTGGGTTGCGCTGTGCTAGCCAACACTTCCGGTGACCAAACATGGCAACAAATAGCGCTTAGCGCGTTAGCCGCTGGAGCACATTCAGAGCTAACGCTAGCTAAAAGTTACCTTAGCTGTGGTCGTGTCGAGGTGATTTAAGATATTACTCGACGAAGCTGTTTTTAAAATGACCGTTCTCGACGCAAACTTATTTAGACTACAATTCACGTGTTAGGATCGAGTCGTCTCTCTCTGTGCACGAACGCGAAGCGTTTGACGGGCAGACGAACGTGCGCGAGGGCGCCGGGTCACGGTTAATAAGACGGGGACGCCGGTGTGTTACGTTCTGTGTGTCCCACAATTCACCGCGAAAAACCACTCGGGCGCATTCGGCTTTGTTAATAAATAAATACATATACTAATGTAAATTGATGTTTTGAATTTAAAACGCAACGTGAACGTTTGTTTATTGTAACAATAGGCCACATCGAATTAAATTAGGAATTTATCATTTATCAGTTTCCCTCTCGTAGTTAGGGTTTAGTTGTCGACGTGAACACGATTCAATGCTGCCTTCATGTGGTATCAGAATTATGGTAAATACGAGTTGCCGACTTGGAAATTGCACGTGAACGCCCCCTCAAGGCGTAATTACGAGTGGGGAAACTCGGAGATCATTTCGATGCCCGAGTTCTCGAGTTGGGATAATCAGAACGTTGCTAACTGCTTACTAACAATAAGATAACCACAAGAAACATCATTCTTACCTTTATTATAAGAGAGGAGAAGTCGTGTCAATATGCAAACCATACTTTTATGCTGTGCTCTTGAGGAAACCACATTTGCCATCAGGTAATATTAACAACACAAAAGTGCCATTACAATGATTAAAAAAAAAAAAGCTGATATGATGCAAATGGTGCCATGAAATAAACAAACAAGTGTCTTGAAATATGAACCAAATACATATTATTTAGAAATGATTTGCTCACTTGCCATGCTCCCACTTGTTTGTTTTGGCAAAAATACATGAATAATTGTAAGTTGCAAAATGCTTACTCTGACTCCATATGCTGTGAGTCCATGTCCATTCAGAGAATCCATTGTCACACGTGTTGTTTTGCCCAAAAAATGTAAACGCAATTCAATGTGAATTTAAGATGAAACTACATCTAACCAGCAGGTATTTTAGACACATTAAAGCACCACCTGGTCACTCACTAACATTCTCGGGGGCTTCAGTCACCTCTCTACTCGCATATGTCCATGCATCTTTCCTCCCTTTCAGCCACATCCTGCTGCACGTTCTCACAGTGAAAACTCTCCTACGTTGCTTCACTAAATCACAGACAAACTGAACTCATGAGTCACCAGTCTGCTGTGATCTGATGACAAAGTGTGAAATGCTCCCTTGTCAGCGTCCTCCTCTATTTCGTGTACACTGTCAAAGCCAACAACATAAAACTCTCTCTCGCTCATAGTATAATATATAAGTGACTAATACAAATACCAGCGGCACGAGAGATTCTGAATAGCCACTGGTAAATCATTTCAGTGGTTCAGTGGTTAAGACTTGTGGGATTTATATTAGGCAGTGCTACAAGTGTGCAACATATATCACTATAAACTATGGACTATAAACTTTCTTCTTCTGGAAGCATTATTTGAGATGTTCAGAGCTGCTCTATCTTCTAAATCATGTGTCGGTAAATATTAATGATACTGACTTTATTAACTGTTAAAAACACAGTGTATTTAAAGACCTTTTCTCGTTCGCTACAAATCACATTTTTTATATCACTGCCAACCACCTCTCAAATTGTATCATATATTTTCCATGATGTTTGAAGACAGCCTTAAAAACTCAACATTTAGGGTTGGAGTTTTTGGTCTTATCACACAGTCTTCCTCAGAGGATGGAGTTAGCCCAGTTGTCACAGAATAAGAACTTGAAGGATTCCTCATCTATGTTGACTTATACACTGAGATTGAACGTGGATTCTTCAACTTGGAAACAGCAGCAGATGAAACAATCACACCAAAAGGTCCATTGAGTGGATCATCATATTGCATTTTTTTTACCAAAAATGAATTGTTTTACAAAGTGCCCAGCAGTCAAGGGGGGTTTAATGATTTGTAGTTGGTGAAAGTGGTGAAACATGCATAAACAGTAATACTGAAGCCAGAAGCGGAGCCATAATGTTGATTTACAACTGTTGCCAAACGGCATCTTTATGTAGTGTGGCAAGTGGCAAGTGATAGAACATTAACAATTATTAACAATTATGTAAGAACCGTCAAAGTTTCCACAGGTGCTGCCCAGAACTGTTTCATAAGCATGTGGCTGTGTAATACTTGTAATTTTAGCTATATGAGTGCAGGTTACAGTTTACAGTGTCTCAATGTTTACTCATTTTTTTTATCTTGTGAAGATATATATCTGTGGAAGCTGTAAATATATATATATATATATATATATATATATATATATATATATATATATATATATATATATATATATATATATATTGTCACTGCCAGGACTAAAACCATTTTGTTGTCTAAATCCAGTCCCCCTGCTGACACTACCCGCCTTTCACCACATGAGAGCAGTGGTTGCTCTTCTTTTTTCCCCCTTCTCCACTGGACGACTCTACAGTCCGCTACAGAGTGCAAATGAGGCCAAGGGAGAAATCAGATCAGATACTAATCTCAGAGTCTGTGTTGCTATAACGAGACACTCTACTTACCCAGTTTAAAGGCAACAAATGCCGTGAATGCTCAGAAATTAAGCCAGCTTTTGTGAGGGCCAAGGGGGGGAAAAAACAGGTTCCCCGTTTAATCAGATAGTGTTTGACAAGGGCCTAAACTTACTCTCTGTAATCAGCATCAAAAACACACAAGCATACTAGGCACCACTGGAGTTCAGATTCGGACTGTTGGACATGGAGTTTGGCTGCAACAGGTTATCTGCTCAAGTTGCCTTTAGTTCCTTTAGGTCTATAATATAGAAAGAAAACTGCATGAGCTATTAAACTCTAAACATTAAAAAAAAAATTGCCTTTGGTTTATGATCTGACAAATGCATTTTGTTTGTGTCGGTACAAACACACACACATATATGTATACACATATTGTTTATATGTATAGTGCAACCCAAATGAAAGAAAAGATAGATTCATAAGAAAATCCCCTCTGAGATTCACTTCCATTCTCTTTTACAATTGAAAGCAGATGCAACTAGAATTCAATTTGGTTTGATGTATGTATATAAAACACAGGGGAACTGTGGGAAAGTTGCATTATCAAACATAGTCTGTGTGATTGATTTCTGGATGTCTTATTCATCTCATTGGAATGAATGCAAAATATTGTTCTGTGTGATATTAAATACCTGAAATTACTTTCATAGTCATAAAGTTTGTATTTTGACATATTTCATACTTTTCTTTCATACTTTTTTTTTCTCCTCAGTTGAAACTGACAAAACTGCAGACAAACGTTCTTGAAACGTGAAACTCTTGAGACAAGAGACAGTTATTTTTTCTGAAGATTGGTATGCTGTAACTGTGCCTATAACAATTCAGTGAGTGAAAGCATGATAATTTCCAATTTCCAATTTCCAATTGGATTATTGGCCAGGCACAGAGCACAACCTTTCCCTCCGCCAAGGTGATCCTTCTGTTATTTAGAGAGTAGAAAAAATGCAAACAATTTCTTTTCAAATAAATCCTAACTCATATTTTAACTGGGGGAAAAACTTTGAGACAGATGATAATAATAAAATCTGAGCAGCAAGTACCATCACAAATAAAACTACAACCAATCACTACAGATCTTAACCAATATAATCAATAATTAGACTAAAACAGACCCTAATGCCCCAAATACAAACGATAAGAAATACCACAGAACTAAAAATCCAACCACTAAATAGCTTAGCGACCAGCATTTCCTTATAGATAGATAGACTTGAGCAAGCAGAGGGTGAATATCTTTTCATCTTTCAGTATACGTTAACCCCAACACCTCCAAAAAAAAATGCAAGGAATAGTGAATTCTGTATTCTCACATGGGCTCACTTGAAATTTTTAATTCTGAGATTTTACTAGGGGGGCTTGCAAGAAAAGTTCCATAAAACATCTGGAGCAATACACGTTCAGCCCCAATGTCAGGAAACTGTGTGGACAGTCAGTGCATGACTGACAGCTGCTTTAGACTGATTGTGTTATCTGTTGATAAAAGCTATCAATCAACTGATTGATTTAGCATAATGATCAGGTTAATCCACTGGACCGACATGGGAGTGGGTATGAATCCCCTCATCTTCTGAGCGTAGTCAGTGGGCACTGGTTGATACATATGGATCTAGTATTTGAGTTACGCATGGTTGACACGTTTGTGAAAAAGATGGATGACACTGATGTGTGAGGTGTGTGTGTGTGTGTGTTATGGGGGGGGGGCGCATATGATTGCTGGCTACGCCCCTGAATATATCAGAGATGTGAGAGGGGAAGAGGGGGAAAGGGAAGAGAGAAGACGGTGAAGGAGGAGGAGGAGGAGGAGGAGGTCTGCGTAAAACTCCGCCTCCGGTCTCGGATCCCTTCGCATTCCTTATTTACAGCCTCTCACGTCGAGGAGAGAGAGAGAGAGAGAGAGAAGAAGAAGAAGAAGACGGGCACACAAAGCATCAGGCGACGAAGGCAGAACGAGGGGAGCAGCGAAACGCACCATGGCACTGTCCAGGACGTCTGAGCCCGCGATAGTGTCCGACCGCCGCGCGCCCCCACCACCGTCGAGCCCGGCACGGAGCACGAGCACGAGCACGCAGTCGCGCCGCCGACAGAGCCCGGACGAGTGAGGCTCCGCGCCTGGGCCGCGGGCAACATGAGGGTCATCTTCATCCTCAACGCCGGTTTCGTCGCAGCTTTCTCGCCCCGCAGACGTGAGTCGCCGATGTTGGCAGCGTTCGGGATGAGCGATCACGTGAACCAGTCCGAGTTGACCGCAGATCGAGCGCGCCAGTCAGCCGAGGAGTGACGGTGTCAGAGCCATATTATTATCGTTATTCATTATTATAGTTATCGGGGGAGGGGGGGGGGAGGGGGGGGCAGGAGGGAGGAAGGTCGCCCGCAGACAGCGCTGTCATCAGCTGAGCGCACATTGTATCACAATAACTGGCACTAGGGTGATAGGCTACAACACTATGTATCAGTTTATTAAAGACCGATGATGTCTCTTCAAGACTCGCTTCGCTCAATCCATCAGTAGATTGATTATATAGCGAGGATATCATGAATAGGTAGGAGGAGAAGTCTCCGTTTCGCTTTGATCCAAGCCAAATGATCAACCAAGACAATCTGGAAATGTGAGGTTTCCTCATGTTATAATATGACTAGCAAGCTACGCGTTACTCCTTGTAATTTATTTATTTATTATTACTATTATTAGGCCTATAAGTATTATATCATCCAGTAGGTAGTTTGGAATATTTAACAGTGGGAAGGTCGTCCAAAACAAGAGACACTTTCCCTAGTGAGATGCAAACCGCATATTTATCGCCCCGCCGGGGGGCAACCCGTCCCGAGGCCCAGAGGGGCCAAACCTCAGTGGGCACGCCGGCCCCGGCTCCGCCGACACCACCTGCCGGCACCTCGCCCGAGGAGACCCCTGCGAGCGGTGACGGACGACGGAACTCTGGCGTGAAGAAGCACCACCACAAGCACAACCTGAAGCACCGCTACGAGCTGCTGGAGACGCTGGGAAGAGGCACGTACGGCAAGGTCAAGAAGGCCATCGAGCGGCACTCCGGCAGAGAGGTGAGCCACTCGGGAGACGCTCGGAGCAGCTGCAAACAACTGCTCCCAGTGGGCCCCGCACGCTTCCGATGCATGCAGGTTTTTCTGTAACGTCCTTTTAGTCCCCCCCTGCAAAGAGCAGCGGTCCTGAAATAAATGCTTTGTTGCTCCCAGAGGCGTGTGCACGTCCTTCCCCCGCTGGGAATCCCCCCCCCCCCCCCCCCGTGCTCAAAAAGGGCCCATGGGGCCAGGGAGTAGCGCCTGCACATGCCTCGTCCAAAGCGGGGCCACACGACCGGATGCTGGAGTGCAAATCCGGCTACTGACTGACTGATGTGACTCCGGTGGCCCCAGTTGAGCAGCATGAAAAAACCAGCCAACAGCCCCCCGGAGACACCGGGGCCCACTCCCAATTTCCAATCGGTGTTTTAAGTATATTAGACCTAGTTTGGCCGTTTTGGACCGTGAGGGTGGGAGTGAGTTTGCTTGGCTCAGCGCACCACGGTCTGTTTCTTTTATGTAGAAACAAAAACAAAACAAAAAGTTACTGGCTGACTTTGCCATAATAAAGCCAGCATCTGTTGTTGTGTCCTAGCAGATGTCTCCAAAATATTTGTTTCACGTGTGGCAAAATTTGACTCCTGTGCGCAACCTGGCAGGACACTGCAGGAATTTTCCATGTGCTGAGAATGTCAGGGGGAACTTGGTATAGGTCAACAATGTCCCCCAGTGGTTTCATAGCTCCTGGCAAATGCACACTTGATCGGGGGACCATAAACCCTCTGGTAGTGCTCGCTGTCTCCCTCTTGGCACCTCGTCCTTGCTCCTGTGTGTTTTCCTTTTCATTATCTCCATGGCAGCAACTCTAATGTGAAGTATGTTTTGCTTCCTCTCGCACTGTAAAATTGCAGAGTGTAAAAGTGTTGGACAGGTCAAAGTGTCCTATTTTGACACGAGTGAGAGATGGATGCTGTTTCTCAAATATTTTGAATGTACAGTAGATGGTTAATTGCCTTTTTTTCAAGGAGTAACCTTTGCTCTAACTTTTTAATGTCTCTAAAGCGTACGTTGTTGGCACTGACGTTTTAAGAAGTGATCCTCTAGCCAAATCCCCCAAAATATGGACCCAAATACTTCTTTGTAGGTCAGCACTCAGTAGCCTGATTCCTTCCATTCCCCTATTATCTGCAGTGCTCGTCCAAGCATAACAATCAGACTAAGAATAAGAGGTCAGCAAAGTATGGGGCTTCCTCGGATGACTGTGCTTCATGTGGCGATGTGTATAGCTTAGGGAAGTCCTGGGAGAAGCACCACCTCTGCACGCGGAGCACCGAGAGGGAGCGCGACTGCCGGCCACCTCGCGGGCCACGTGTGTCTGGCACTGCAATGCCAGAGTTTACTTGACCCCTGACCGAGAGGAAGTCCCCTATGTCCGTATGGCAGATACAGCAGTGTGGTGAGGCTGTTATGCAATCATTTTAGCCTCCCTGTGTCGTTTCCTGGCTTGCTCCCACAAACCAAATGAGAAGAGCAGAGATAGTGGGGACGCAGACTGAGGAAGTCCTGTGTGCGTGACTGTGTTCGCGAGTACACCGAAGGCACTTGAGGAAGATTGATTAGATGTGGGCTCACTCTGGAGTGTCGGCGAGAGTGGAACTGAGTGACTGTCTGCTTTAATCTGCGAAGCCATATGTAGTGCCGCTTGGCAACCTCTCGGAAACCCAACATTATGTGAAGTGCAATTGATCATAGAGATCGCAGTGGGGATATGTGAAACATGCGCGGGGTCTTGTGTCTGTGCATGCCTCCAGAGGACGTGTTTCATGTTTGTATTCTTGTGAGAGTGATAGAAAGAGACGTGTGTCGTGATGTGTTATTTGCCATCTAGATTACTATAATGAAAAAGGCTGTGGTGGCAACCAGGCCTTAAAACGGGCAGTGACACATGAAAGGTCATCCACAGCAGACACAAGATTGAAGGGGAAGGTTAATATCCTGTGTGGGGGACCCATCACAGACAGGAGGGGTGGGAGGCACGGAGACACACAGGGAAGCCCACCACCCTAACAAGAGAGGGACGGCCTTCGTTAAAGCGGTCACAGAGTCATATTAATATGAGCTTAGAGCACCAGATTACATCACTCTCCAACAATGGATTCACTGAGGAGGTACGCGAGGGGCTCAAACACAGACATTCCTCTGCTATATGTGGTGCCGTTGATGAGGTATTATGGTTCCTGGCTGTGTTTGAGGATATATAGTTCTCTGGAAAAGTTTTCACTCTCTGTCCCCCCCGATCTGACTGAGGCACACAGTCAACACAACAAATGATCATGATCCTTACGAAACGCAGGGATTGGGGGGGGGGGGGGGGGGGGGGGGGGCGAGCTTGTGATGAATACCTCATCTATTTTAATGGCCTGAGAAAGCAGAGGAAGATGTCAGGCTCCGCTGAAGCAAAGCGTGGACTTTCACTTCAAACTAGGGCTGTTGTGAACAAGGGCATGGAGGGGGGTGGGGGGAGCAGACAAGGACGGCCCCATACCTGGCAGGGGCTAGTGTGGGCAGCAGTGCAGCGCCTGTTTACTGTGAGTGACAGTAATAGGGATCCACTTAAGGACAAGCGTAGCCGTGTCAGCCGGCCCTGGCCAGCTGGCAAGTGGCTGATCTGCAGTCCTGTTTAATGATCCACATTGGGGTCAGGGCAGGGGAACATGAGGAGATGCACAAGAGATACCTGGCTTTGTCTCAAGCCCAATGTGGGAGAGCTGGCTCTGTCAGTGACTTTGCATACAGTGTGGAATTAGGATCGTGGCCGTTAAAGATTGATTACTGATCCTTTTAGGAGATGAGAGCATTCTGGGTTGCAGGCAGCAGTCACACAGGAACATTTCACTGGCCTTTTGCGCGAAACTTTGCGGGTACGACGTGTCGCGATCGCCGCCTAAATTAACAAATTCATTGAATAAATTCCTACATCGAATGATCCGGGAGGACTCGCAATCTGCTCCGCTGATGATCAAAAATATTATTGAAATTTGAGGGCCAAAGTGCTGATGACTCTGATGGGCTACAGGAATATGTCAGTGTTAAGACACAAACAACTATTACCAATTATGATCACAGCATGTGGACCGCCCCCACCAGCTTGTTTATCATTGTATCATTTCTTTGAATTCTATGTAATCAAGGCATGCTCTGGAGGAGAACTATTCCGGTTTGGGGTTATTTTTATTGATGTACACGGTAATTAGCTTGGCACCCGCTACTGCCTGTGGTTTCTGCTGCACGGAATAAAGCCGGGCTCCTCAGAAAACACAGCTTAGATCGGAGAGGACAAAAGTTTAAACTAACAGAATTTAGAGCGAACAGACTCTATACCCGCCGGATCAAAGTGAAAACCCAGGACTCAATCCAGAATGTTTAGGCTACAATTACAGTGACATGTGCTACACTGCGCTCTCGATCGGTTTATTTGGAGAAGGCCGCTAACCTCTCATTTAAGGAGTGTGTAGAATGGAGGTTTGAATGCATCCATTTGCGGTGGACTCGTACTCCGGTGGCATTGCCATGACAGTGAAAAATTGTCAAATCGAGTTGAGTCGAATCTCCCGTAGCAAACCCGTTGACCGAGCGAGTAGAAGCGAATGACTTCCTCGACCCCTGCTCACTCCACCAAACTCCCGGCAGGCCAGGTTTTCAGACTGTTTCAAAAGTAGGCCGTTGGCCGCTCTCATTCGGAATGACTAAAAATAAGAGAGCACTTTGGTGATTTAATGTCCTCTCAAGGCCCCTTTAACAGTCGAGGAAACACATCTGCGCGGGTCAATACCGACATCTGATTTACAGAGGAGCACTCTGACCTCAAGGCCTCCCTGCTTCCATCCTGCATTCGCGAACATTTAACACCTTTCTCGCCTTTTTCAATGATGGTCACGCTCCTCAGAGGCTGTGTGGGTGGTAAAGTTTGCAGGCCCTTGCGTTGGTCCACCACTTTGCTGCCGACTGAAATATCTCAACGGCATTGGAAAATGATTGCCAGGAAAATCCCGTGCAGACATTTCACAGACATGTCCAGAAGATGAGGCTTACTTCCACTGGCGGCACCGTGCGGTTCACTTTTGTGGTTTTGAATCAGATGTCATGAAATCCAGTGCAGATATTCATGGTTCCAAATGTGCGAATTGCTATAACTTTGGTTCCAACCTAACTTTCCCCGTAGCATCATCAGGCCAAATCACGTCAATTTAAGTCGTTCTTATTTTTTTCAGTGCAAATTAGAAGTCGTTAACACACGGTGGTGAGCATGATAAACATTGTACCTGCTAAACTTGCTGACATTTGCATTCAGCACAAAGCACCTGTGTGCGTGTGTTGCTGCAAAATCTTGTTTTCCAACAACAGCTGCACCCAGGTAGACGGCTGCTATGGAAACCACCATGTTTTACCATGTGAGTCTGCCTTCTGATCTGAGGGCTGGGGGCTCAGATCATAGGCCCAGCCCAAACACTGGCTAATGCCTGGTTAAATGCAGGCTCTTGCCCTGAACGGGTACAAAGCAAGCCTCCATTACGGCACCACGTGTCAGGTTGTTTTTCGCTTCTTCATTTCGCTTCGTACCGAAACGGAGGCTGAGTAAATTACACAGTGTGAGAAGATGACAGTACCTCGTCTTGCTTGACTCATCTGGCTGTCTTGTCAGCGAGGCTTGGTGATGAGGTCAAAGGCTGCTATACAGGCCCCCTAGGACCCCCGAGGGGGGGGTAAATGAGGCCGAAGAAGTGCACAGAGTTAATTAGAGAAAGAGGTGAAGCAATAAGCCACATACTGAGCTGGCTCACGTGTTTTTACTGATATAGACAACCATCACATGGCGTGTGGAGTATGTACTCTAAAAGTGCCGTGCAACTTTTAAAGTTCACTGATAAGAAAATGGACGTGATGTACACGTGTTGTCCTTCAGCATTTTTTTTTTCTGGTCTTTTTTTTTGGTGTGATTTATTTCCCAAAATTTAAATCGATTAACTTTTGCTCTGTAACCAGATTAAGTGAAAAAAAGAAGAAGCTATTTTAAGCAGTTTCACATGATGCACTTACTTTGAAATCTCGACTTTGTGTTGCTTGAAGTCGTCTGATCAAAGTGCCCTCCTCTGTTTCCAGGTGGCTATTAAGTCCATCCGAAAGGAGAAGATCAAGGATGAACAGGACATGGTTCACATCCGCCGAGAGATCGAGATCATGTCATCCCTCCGCCACCCGCACATCATCTCTATATATGAAGGTGAGGCGCTTCACCCACACACATGAAGCAATAAAAATCACACACATTTTGTTTGAGTGGAATAAACAAAAACACAAGAGTCCAAAATTCGAAGCCTCCCTCAGCTCATCCAGCACTTGTGGCTTAAGCTGCAGGATTGTCATGTTATGACATGCAGATGTCATAATAAGAGTTCTGGGGATGTTATTCATCTCCTCTCCTCCGTCTGGCTGCCCGGGCCAGCGAAAGTCCGGATGGCTTTGAATGCATCTGTGCATGCACGTGTATGATGAAAGTCTGTGTGTATAAGAGAGGTGGTATTCTAAGGGATTGCACTCGACCACATCTGAGAGGTCTCATCCCTGGTCTTCGCTGGTATTGATCTCAGGGCCAGACATCTGCTGATACTTAGGGACAACTGCAGCTGGGAACCAGACTGTACTCGTTCCGGTGTGTGTGTGTGTGTGTGTGTGTGTGTGTGTGTGTGTGTGTGTGTGTGTGTGTGTGTGTGTGTGTGTGTGTGTGTGTGTGTGTGTGTGTGTGTGTGTGTGTGTGTGTGTGTGTGTGTGTGTGTGTGTGTGTGTGTGTGTGTGCGTGCGCACGCGTGTGTATCCATAAGTTCTTGTATATTTAGCATGCTTTTGTGTGTGTGTGTGTGTGTGTGTGTGTGTGTGTGTGTGTGTGTGTGTGTGTGTGCGTCTTGCAAGGGAGACACTGGATTGACCCCAGTCACCCAGACCTGCACCCTGCAGCCTGACTCTGGTCCGGTGCTCTGCAGAGGGAGGAAGGGCTTTAATTCCTCCCTGGAGCAACATCAACGTATCTCTGCCCCGGGAAGCAACTGTCAAAATGTCAAAGCCCCCTCGAGTCGGGCTTAAACGGCACACATACTTACTCTTTCTCTTTTCAATATGAGCCCTTTCGAATGACCTTAACCTGGCTGGAAGAAAACATACAGTGCAAAGGCTGAACAATTCACGCTGAACTTTTTCAACATATCGCTTGCAATTAATCATGTCTCATAATGTAATCTGGGCCTATGTGCAGGCAATTAAAGTCACAAGGCGCTGCAGTGTGAGTCAGTTTCGTATGATTTGTGACTCGTGACTATTTTTATGCCTATGTCAACAGCAGCTACACTTTCAATGCCCCTTTTCAGGCAAGCTGCCCCGGCACAATGGCAGCCCGCTGTGTGCCACTGCCCAAACTGGCTTACCCACTGTCCCACTGTTCGGTTTCAGTCCCCAGGTCGTTATCAGCAATGTGTATATGTGACAAACATCGCTATTTGTCATGGGAACGTGCCAGCAGTCAGCTGGTGGGGCCGATGTGCAGCCGGGTTTTTGAAGCGTTCGCAGGAGAATGATTAAGAGAACACAAGAGTTTTACAAACTCAGAGGAGCTCCTATGTGCGCTGCCCTCCTCTATAAGCAGCATACTCCACCAACATACTCATCCAGACTCGTTGCTCTCCGTCTTTGGTGTTTCTCCTCAAAACCCGGCGTTTACTGTTGTGGCCTGGCCCCCGCCCAGCCTTGCTTTAGAGATATATAGGAGGCCCAGAGATTTGTGTATCTGGCAACACCCTCTTCAACAGCCCCTGCTAACTGCCTTGTGTGAAGCAAAGCTGAACCAGATGTGTGTGCGAAGAAAGATCTTTTTTACCACTCCCTCACATTCTGCATCCATCAGCATGCTGTGCGGGGCATTTAAAAAGCGGATTTTGCTCTTCGCGCCTCAGGCATGAGCATGCACCCCAGTGCTCCCCTTTTAAAAACAAATAGTCAAACCCGAAGAATGCTGTAAATGTGCAAATTGATACAGCCAAATAAAACATTACTGGCGCGTCCATGTTCGTAGAGACAGATGCTCGAGTCGAAACGATGCCCGACAAGTTAAAAGAATAGTCCAACGTCTCTGCAAGAGTTTGACGAGAAGATGGATTTCACTCTCATGTCTTCTCAGTAAATATGACACAAGCAGCTGAACTAGTCGGACACACAACCCCCTTTAAAACCACAACTTGTTGTATACTGTGTAAATAAGTGAGCTATAATGTCGCTGGAAGATGGATTTTGTTACCTTGGAACAAAGCGAGGCAAGCCGCTCCCCCTATTTCCAGACTTTATGCTAAGCTAAGCTCTACGACAGCTGTGCCCTCAGCGTCATATTTACCAAACAGATATGAGACTGGTATCAATCTTTTCATCGGATTCCTGGCGAGAAACCTGCATTTCCCCAAATGTTGAAGAACTATTCTTTTAGGAGTGAAAAGGGAAACGGGACGGACATATAAATTTAGAACAGACATAAAACCATTCGCCCCGCTGTGAATAAAGAGCCACATTCTTTTTTTTATTGTACCCATTATCCTGCATTCTCCAAAGGTGACATACACCTGGATAGTGAGTTAGAGTCTGAAGAGCTTTTGTTATGGTAGTTAGGTCAAGTAAATAAAACCAGTTTGGGGGGGGGGGGTATTTTTTCAGCTTTTAAGATACATAAAACCAGAAAAGTATATAGCTAGAAGTGTTCACTTGCTTATTGTCTGCGTCAATAGTAAACCACTACTCTTCTGGATTAGACTGGTTCCTTGCACCCTAAACAAGCTCGCAATAGCGGCCTATCATTGGTGAACGCAGTAGGACAATAGGTGCTAATTAGTCTGACGCGAGGGCCTGACCTCTGAACAAAGCCCAGTGAGTGACAGCGAGGCTGCAGTGGTGGCTGGTGAACCCACCGGGCTGTAACCGACCCAGAGTTATGTAAGCCAGGTAATTACTTCAACGCCAGGGGTCGAGGGTAAACGGGAGTGCGAGCTTAGGGCTGCCATTCCAAGCACAACCCCACCACGGTTCGCCGCCAGTGTCACCCCAGGTCACCTCCTCTGCCCACCAATCAGAGGGCTGGATCGACTCGGCCCTCCCGGGTGCTTGGCCCACAACCCGTCTGTTACTTCCCCGAGCGGCCAGACAGTTGCAACCGGGGAGCATTACCATCACTCAGCAACTGTGTGTTTTTGTAGAGGATTATATCTTTAAAAGGACCCCGGCGAAGGAGGCGGGGGGGCGGCGAGGAAAGTAGTGTGACAAACTATGAAGGTGCTCACTCGAGGGTGCAGAAAGCAGAGGCCCTCACCCCGGTGACCCTGCTGTGTGGGAAAACCAACCCACACAATACAGAGCAACGTGGCTGACTGTGTTGTTGTCATCTCCTCAGTATTCCCTTGGTCTTTTTCTCTCTCCCTCTCCCTCTCTCTTTCTCTCCGCCTAACCATTCTCACTCCCTTCATGCCAAGGCACTGGGAGGGGAGCGAGTTGCCAAGTTGAAATTATACACTAGAGGGCTAAATACTGACACACAATGATGTGTTTGATGAGCTGCAGCTGGATGGTAATGCATTGCAGTAACACAACTGTAATAACATCGATTTCCCCCAGTCGCCGGATGTGCAACATGTCACCATTTTAATTCATATGATCCTGTAAGACAGAAAACAAATACATCTTAATCATGTTGTTGTTGTCGTGTCGCGTAGATACAAAATATCTGTCTACTTTCTCAGAGCAGAAACATTACATTGTCGTGACTTTAACTTCCACGGGCAGACGTGAACAAGGTGGAAGAACAAAAAGGACAAGAAAAAGACTTTTTGTTTTCCATTATCATTCACACGCAGAAACACATGAGACAGTGGCGGGATAATCTCCTGTTGTCGTAGTTTATGTGATTCTCCTCAGATTCACACGCAGTATGGTGGTCAGGAATGTGAGAGTGTGTTGCGAGATGTGGTGACATGATGCAAAGTCAAGCTGGGACCCTCTGTGATGCTAACTCTTGCTGTCCTCGCCCCCGGTTCCTGCTCTATCTCTGTTTTCACTGGCCTCTGCTGGCTTCGGGTCTCCGAGGAGTGGGCTTGATTGAGTTAACAGCCCCTCCCGGCAATGTTGTGAAGGAGCCAAACACATGAGGTGGGGTTTGAGTGATGTAACCCCGGGAGAAGTGTATAGATGTAATGTGCTCCTCTGGAATTTTGGACGCCTGCTCCAAAACTTAGGGACAGGGCCGTGAACAGCTTTACAACGCATTCTACACAACAATGTCTGCTTGGGATTTTTGATATGATAGAATGAACATGGAATTGGCTTTAAAATGTTCCTCCCATTTCTCCTGCTGTTAATATTGAATGTATTTTCCTGAAATTCCATATCAGGAGACTCAAATAGTTGTTGTTGTTTCACTTTTTTTCAGTGTTTGAGAACAAAGACAAGATTGTAATCGTGATGGAGTACGCCAGCAAGGGCGAGCTGTATGACTACATCAGCGAGCGGAGGCGGCTGAGCGAGCGAGAGACGCGACACTTCTTCAGACAGATAGTCTCCGCCGTACACCACTGCCACAAGGTGAGAAACCCCATACTGTACCATATATATGCGGAAAAACACACACACATTCCTATCCTGGCCACCTTAAATCTCTGTCTGCCTCTCTCACACACATCCAGACCTTATTTTCCAGGCGTATTGTTACATTAACCATGCCCCTCCACACTCATATAGCCAATTAATCTGCAGGCCCTTCCTCAGAATGCTTTTCTTGGCGCGCTGGTGTTAGGGAGTCATCTGTTTCTGAGTGGAGACGGGGCACAGGCGAGCTTAATTCACGCTTGCCCTAAGCCTTAATTCTGGCCTCATCTGTTGACACGCTGATGGATGTCCCAAGATACCCCCCAAGCTTTTCCCCCCAGAGATTTGGCTCCAGCCACGCCCATGTCAACCCTTGTTCCACACCTCGCTGACTCCCGTCAAAACCCCAAGGTCCCGGGGCTTGGTAGGACGGGCCCCCCTCTTGTCACACTCTTCCCAGCTGGAGATAGAGATGATGTCATGCTCCTCAGATAGGAGAGTCCCAGACAGCCATGAATGATGAATCATCACTACCATGCACAACCTCCCGCCGGGTGGGGTGGTGTGAGTCACTCACACAACAAGCGACCAACTATTTCTTCTTTGTATCCTCCTATCAGGGTCATGTGAGTGTGATTGCCCTGCCAGGCAATAACCAATAGGGGAGGCAATGCGGAGCGCAGCCGGGAGGGGGTGAAGTCAGCCCTCCACATCTGAGCAGGGTTTTGTCTGTCTGCATACCACATTTTAATTCCTCGGTTGTTTTTTTTCTTCCTTTTTTTTTTGAACCCGGCCGCTAACAGCATAGTTGTTTTTTAATCCAAAGATGTTGTGAGAACATAATTCATACATGGTGCTAATAACAGGCTCAGGTTTATGTGTCACATGTGAGTCAGTTTAAAAAAGAAAATCACAGCAGATGTCAGCACGAAGCCCTCAGAAGGGACAAGACCAATTAAAGAGTACTACACCAACAGGCTGCCTTGATTTCCCTCGAGAGCCACACGCGAGCATTGTCAGAGTAAATCATCTGTTCACACAGAGGGCTGCTCATGCAGACGCGGATCCATCGCTCATAATAAATTGATAGATACATCCGTCATCACTTTGGTGTTTTTTCTCTCTCCTTGTCTTTCAGAATGGAGTGGTGCACAGGGATCTAAAACTGGAAAATGTGCTACTGGATGAAAACTGTAATATTAAGGTTTGTCCTTGACCCGTTGGACTATAATACCTCGCTTGAAATGATCTCCGAGGGATTAACATTCATGTGGCTGGTGTGAAATTCACACGTCCCCTGTCTTTTCCCGCAGATTGCTGACTTTGGGCTGTCGAACCTCTACCACAAGGACAAGCTGCTGCAAACCTTCTGTGGCAGCCCGCTCTACGCTTCGCCAGAGATCGTCAATGGGAGACCGTACCGTGGCCCAGAGGTGAGGCCCAGTGAACTTCATTTCCAGGACATGATTTCCCTTTTATGTAGCCGTCGTTATCTTTACTGTCCCTCCCGGTTCGTGCGAACCTCCGGGATCTCTCACCTTATTTAGCTTTCATCATTGTTATCTCATTTGTGATGATCACCATCACATAGGCCGTACACAAAGTGGTGGCTGGGCTTTACTTTGATGGGATTACTATTAGTTCCCAGTCAAAGGGAGCTCTCTCTCCTCTCCACAGTGGGTCAGCTCAGATCATCTCTGCATCCCTCCCCAGTCCTCCCCTTCCTACAATGTCTGGCTCCTTTGAAGTGAGGAACTGGAGGATAGTTGTTGCTCATTTTCTTTTCAGCTTACTGGGATAGAAATGAGCTCCACGGCCTCGAAAAAAAAAGGCGCTCATGGTCAAAGTCAAATAGTTTTGGTGAAAGAGAGAGTGAAAATGTCTCCTCAAAGCCACTGATCTGGAAATTCCAAAGTCACTCCGAAGGGCGTTGTCTCTAACGTTGCATCAGTTCCATAAAACAAAGCAGCAAGGGTGGGGGGGGGTTAGCATTTTTAGATATTCAAGTCCAACCGTTCAATTAAGCATAATTCACTGTAATTTACTCGAGAGTGCTAAAAACTACAGCAGTCCGATTGCAATCGAAATTACAGAACCCCAGTTGGGGTGAGGCCGCAAATTACAGCAAACACCGGCGACAAAAATAGAGCACAACAATAGTGCGTGCCCTGTCTCGCCCTCAGGAATGGACCAATGGCAGCAGGAGAGTGAATCATTTTTGATGTGGCTCCGAGAGCCGTAGAGGAAGTACACCAGCTCCTTAACTGGCCCTATCTGATTTCCACTTCCTCGACTGTGTCTTAAAGCTTCACAAGCACATTCCTGAGGACATCTCATCCTCCCATAACCACACACGCACACATTACACTCACCTCTCTGTCTCACACACACACACACACACACACACACACACACACACATTACACTCACCTCTCTGTCTCACACACAGACACACACACACACTGAGATGGGTCATCTGGTGATCACTAAATGGTCTGTCTCCAGTAAGTCTCTGGGAGCGCAGGATATCACGACTCTGCCATCTCTGCTGGACTCATTACCCCTTTTTACCCCCCCCCCCCCCCCACCAGCCCCCAGCTCTGCACCTCCTCATGTCCCAGACGCAAAGTCTTATGTAACTACTTACTTGAAAAAAGCCTCGTTGCGTTAGGTTGGTGGTTGGAAAGTTCTTGCTTCTGCCTGACAGAGCAGGAGAGAATGGGAAGGGTGGGTGGGTGTCGGGGGGTGGGTTGGCTATCCGTGTGAAAACGGGACATTTCCCACCAGAGGACTGGAATTAGTCATGATTTCTATGAAAGACATGCTGGAGAAACACTGCAGCGTCACAAGCTCTCGCACAAAGACGTTGTCACTCGTGTTATGTTAGTGTGAAAAAAAGGTTTGAGTGCTTATTAGTTTCAAAGTCAAGTCAATAACATAACTCAAAGTTCTGCTGTGATTTCACAACATTCACAAAAATGCAATGACTCACTAAACATAACAGAACTAGGTAGATTTTTTATTGCATAACTCCATATCTAATACACTGTGCATACAGTAAATACATGTAGTGGAGTAGGCAGTTGTGTGTGTGTGTGTTACCAGCTTATGACCGAGTTTTCATCTTCCCCAGGTGGACAGCTGGGCTCTGGGGGTGCTGTTGTACACCCTGGTCTACGGGACCATGCCATTCGATGGGGGAGACCACAAGAACCTCATTCGCCAGATTAGCAACGGCGAGTACAAGGAGCCCACCCAGTCCTCAGGTACAGCCGCAACCTCTGCCTCTGTGTTTTTGTCATGAAAGGAAAACAATATCAAGAACTGTAAACGTGGAACATCATTTGTCAGAAACTGAAACTATTGCCCCTGGATTTTCTGTCTGTAAACTGTATACAACTCTTTCCATGTCAATTCCAGAATATAGTCGAAAGTCTTTGAGATGCTCGTCCACAAACTGTTGAATGGAATATGGATCAGTGGGCTCTGAATGTGCACATAAATTAGAATCTCCACATTCTACTATGTTTGATGCTCAATGCCCTCTTTTGTCCAGACAGTAGAAACCAAGAAACTAAATTATATTGGCTAAGCTGTAAACCTGTGTTACTATTCCTTTTTTGAACATATTCATATTTACATATTGATTCATTTTTGATTGATCATTTGTCTAACTGGTTATACACTAGATTACAACAGAATGACATTTAAAGTTCATTTTCTATGAAGCAATTTGAAAATAGTTTTGTTTATAAGTTGTTATTGTTCAGTTCTGAATGTCACTGCCATGTGTTGTGTTGTATAACAGAGGTTACAATATTGAGGTTAACACAGAGAAAAAATGTAATCATGAAAATATTTAACGATTGATACTTTTTGTAAGGGTATTTGTTCAAATTCTTTATTAAAAACCACATGGACAAGGGCCAGTTCGTTCATCTTTGAATGTAGACAGCCTCAGGTAGTGAGAGTCAAACTCACACTCCACCTCGACTCTCAAGAGCTCAGTAAAGAATACAGTTTAGTGTTATCAAACCAAATAGATAATAATAATAATATATTTAAGACGGTGTGTAGTATGAAACAGCTCACAGATTGTTCTTGTTCTGTTTCCTGCTAGATGCCCGTGGACTGATTCGCTGGATGCTGATGGTGAACCCTGAGCGCCGGGCCACAGTGGAGGACATAGCCAATCACTGGTGGGTAAACTGGGGATGGAAAAACAGTGTGTGTGACTGCGAGAGCCAACGCGACCACGGAGGCTCGCCCATGCTGGCCCGCTTCATCGACTGGCAGAACCGCACTGAGCCACGTGGTTCTGGGGCCAAAGCTGCAGCCATGCCCCAGCTGCTGCGCCAGAGGCCCAAGAAGTCCAAGAAGGAAAACGTTGAGGCAGGACAGACCCAATGTGGAGCCGAGGACAAGCCGGGTCTGAAGAGACCCAAGGGGATCCTGAAGACCAGGGTTACTGAGGAGCAGCAGGCTTCCTGTCTGGAGGGAGCGGAGTCGGGCCAGGCAGCGCTGCCTCAACAGGCCGAAGGGGGAGAGGAGGCCTCCAGTCCAGATCAAGAGGAAGAGGAGCCGACTATGGGAGGAGGCTCTCCAGCCAAGATAGTGCCGTCTCTACCCAAGAAAGGCATCTTGAAGAACAACCAACAGCGGGAATCAGGGTACTACTCCTCCCCAGAGCGTAGCGAGTCCTCCGAGCTTTTAGGCGGCACCAGTATGTCTGTACTGGCCACTTCCCCGCCCAAGAGAGCGATGGGCAGAAAAGGCATCCTGAAGCGAAATGGCAAGTACTCCACCTACAGTGGGCCTCCCTCAGCCGCGGCAGTGGCTGGAATTCTTGGTGAGCCTCCTCCATCAACCGACTCTGGTCTGTCCCGCAGCCAGAGTCGGCCCTCCAGTATAGTCGGTGAGGACAGCTCCGCTCTGTCCCTGTCGCCCAGCTCCCTCAGCGGGGCTGAGTGGCACTCCTCCACCCCCCACCTCCGCCCAAACATCAGGGCCTGCGTCTCGGCCGAAAACCTGCTGCAACTCGCCAACTTCAAGGGCTTCCAGCCGGCGCCGCCGCTCCAGGGACACAAGTTCAGCCGCGGCCCCAAAACGAAAGGCTCCCCCGGGGACAATGGCAGCTTCTCCTTGCTGGGGGACCTGGAGGACATGACTCAGGTGTACCAGCAAGCCCTGGACATCAGCAGCAACCTCACCTAACAGATGGGTGGCAGAGAGAGAGGAATCAGAGGGAATTACACCTGAGTGTGCGTGTGTGTGTGTGTGTGTGTGTGTGTGTGTGTTTGTGTGTGTGTGTGTGTGTGTGTGTGTGTGTGTGTGTTTTTGTGTGTGTCCGTGTGTGTGCACAGATGTATATCGGTGGTATTAACGACCAGTGTGTTACTGGGATACACCTCTTTGGAGGTTGTGGCTTTTTAAAAATGGGACTGAAATCTTGAAGGAAATGATATATATCTACGTGCGCGCACACACACACATGCAGATGTACACACCTAGGTGCAATTCTCTGGCCAGAGGAAATTCAGTTCGGGTTTTGTGAAAAGGGAGAGAGAAGGAGCTGGCACGAGAGAAATGCCACCCAGTCTGCTTTCTCGGGCCCGCCCATAGACTTTGCTGTGTTCGACATGTTTACATATTCAGCAAGAAGGCAAGTTAGAATCACAAACGCGGCGACCAGAAACTGGTTGTGCTCTCCTTTTACACCTGAGTGTGCGTGTGTTACAAAAGCACCTTAAAACTCACACACAGAGCACATGTTTTTGTGACCTTTACTTCCTTTATAAAAAAAAATGAAAGAAAACCAGGGTCTTGTTCCAAAAATAACTGACATTGCTGATTATTTATTAATATTTTCGTAGCTTTTAGGTTTAAGTGCTAAACTGGTGGGCGCTGGCTGTTACTGGAAGAGTCCAAAGCTCCCTGTCTCCGACTCTTTGTGTGGAACTGACATATATAATTATGTTGCTCAATAATGAGAAACGTATATATACTCAGCATATATAACTATGTCTGTGCATGTAAGACACGCAGGCAATTATACCTTCATAAAAGCGTATGTCCTATATATGTGTATGATACTATGGGATATGTAGGAAGTGCCTTTTTTGATTCATAATAAAAAAAAATTATGTATGTCATTTCCTTAAAGTGGAGGGAAAAGCCAGGCCGACCTGTCACCAGTTGTGCTTTTATTTTTTTTATGTTGTTGTCTGTGAATGTGGAGAGACCCAGGGCCTTCACCGCACGGCCGACTAGCTGTACTTAATTTGTGGTTCAAAGGTCAATCTGAGACAGTAAAGATCAAACAGCCTCTTCCCCTCCCGCGCCCGTTCCTTCCACAAGAAGAATCACACACACACACACACAGATATGCCAAGATCCACAGGCGGCCTCAGAACAAGCTCCTCTGTGTTCTTTGTCAGTGTGTAAGCCCATAGTTTGGCTTGTCAGCAGTTTAGGTGGCTCGGTTGAACACAGATTAGCCGACAGCCCAGGGGTCTGCTGGGACTCACCTAGTGGGACACTTAGCGATGGGAGATGGCGCAGACACCACCTCACTGTCCTGGAATGTGCCTGGCTCTTTTAACCGTCTTGTTTCACATCTTCGGGGCCACCTGAGCGAGAGACTTTTTTTTCCCTACCAAAGACAACGAAGGTGCTTTCCATTGTCGCGCTGGTTAATATTTCACCCAAAGCTCTTCAAAAGACCAAAGTGAG
This sequence comes from Scophthalmus maximus, assembly GCF_022379125.1. Classification (NCBI taxonomy): domain Eukaryota; kingdom Metazoa; phylum Chordata; class Actinopteri; order Pleuronectiformes; family Scophthalmidae; genus Scophthalmus; species Scophthalmus maximus. The sequence continues at coordinate 10,150,565 of NC_061521.1, read as the reverse complement.
GTTGGGTTGTTGTTTTTTTTTAGCCTGCTGATGACACAGCAAATTCCTCAGACAAAGGCAGGAGACGTGTTGGTGCTAGAGATCCCTATCAGCTCCAGCCCGACTCAGCACAGGTGGGACCCGCGGTCAGTGCTGAGGCCTCCAGCTGTGTACACTAGTCCATTATTTCAACCGAGCACAATTAGCCAGCTATTGTTTTCATTTGTAAGTAAGAGAGAGAGGTAGCGCGTAGAGATTTATAGCCAGAGGGAGGTGAAAAGTGTGAAAGGGTGATGCATGGAGCGGTATGGAGCGGTGCTGAGATTAGAGAGGACTTTCCCGTGACACGCAGGAAAGGTCAAGGAAGTAGACTTGGAAAGGAATTGAAATGTAGATTAGTGAAAGTAAAGAACGTAACTAGAAAGGGTGGATGGAAGGTGTTTGTTTCATACCAAAGATGTGATGAAGCTTTGACGTGATTCAGGGGAATGGATAGGATCCGTCCCGGGACTAATGAGGTCCCTTTGGATTGTTCTTCGACGTGAGAATGCCCAGTGGTGAATGAAATCATCCCGGCGTTGGCTTTCAGAGGAGGCTGGAGGCTGTTGATCTTGAAGGGTCAGTGTGTGACTTGTGTGTCCAGTATGGCCTTAGAAAGTGTGTTACACTTTTTACCAGCAGCGAGGAAAAAGTGGGAACAACGGTGACTGACATCATCCAAGATATCAAATGTTCGTGGATGGAGAACCACGCAGTAGACAACCCCGGGGGAAAAAGATCACACGTTGAATGTTTTTCAGTGGTCCGCTCGTGTGAAGGAAAGGTCCTGGGTACCGATTCAAATGAAAAGACTTATGCTGCGTATTATATTGCATTTTATTGCCTTTTTTTGTATTGCATTTTATTGTCAACTGGATTTACAGTGAGAAAATTATACTATGTTAGTATTTTGTTCTATTATGCTTCTGTTTTTGATTTTCCAAAATATAAGAAACTTTATATTGCTTTATGTTATGGCAGAAAATACTTCCTTCCTCGAAGTATTACAGATTCTCTCCAAGAAAAAATTGGTGTAATCTCATTTTCTCTCCATTTTGGTATTCACGTGGGTTAGTGAAGCCCATCAACACCCTCCAAATGGCAACAACAACAACAACAAAAATAGAAAATAGGGAAAAATTTAAACATATGTACTCATATATGTTGACAGCTGACCCTGTGAAAACTAAATTTCAACCTCTACCAAAGCATGGGCGATCCAAAAAGTCCAAAATGCTGGAATAACATCATGAGAAAAAAAAAGAGATAAAGCAAAAAAAAGAAACTGAGGATGAAACTTTAACTCTGCCAAACTGGAAATAACTGGTGCATATCTGTTAGTTAGCAGAAAGTCTAATCATAGGAAAACTTGACTGGATATTGTTATGACAATAATAATAAATTAGTATTATTATGTTATTTAAGTATTATTATTTTTGTTATGGCTCATTACTCTGGTTGGCTTTGCCACTGTTTTTTTTTTGTTTTTATTTTATTTTTGGTCTGTTGGTGAACCTGGACTGCCAAGGGGGATTAAGCTGTGTGCCTTTGGTGTCTTTTATTTACCTTTTTTTGTTTGTTTGTTTGTTAGTTTAATTTTTTTTCTTTTTTGATAATGAAAATTATTATCAATGTGTTTTTTTATACTTGTATTTATTGGTGATCAAGCCATTTAATTTGTTGTTAAGTGCTCCATGTTCATGCATTGGACATTGTGTTGTGTTGAGAACGTAAGGCACACAAAAATGATCATGTATGTCCATTCAAAATGGAGTGGTATCATCTCATGGTGAAGCGGTGGTCGAGTTTGTAGTCCTAAGAGCAACAAACCAATAAGGGTCCCTCAAATCTGGTCAAATGTCTTAATTCGTCCATCTGGGTGTATTTTTACTCAACACAAAGCCTCTGTAGTACTGTATCAACTCAAATAAATGGATCTTGAAAGTTAACACAAGTTTGTTTTCATGTTTTGTGTTGTTCTTTCACCCCAGAGTTTCATGATTTAGCTAAGATGATTAATGGTCAACTTTAGGGAGGACATTTCCTTGAAGTGGGGAATGAAAAAACTACTTTCCTTTTCATTTATTTCTTGCTTAACTTCCAATGATCACTTAAAACTTGGAAAATGCTCAAAGTATGAGCCTTGTTATTTTGAGTTATTTCTGGTTAGATCGAGTGGTTGGATTGGATAAACTACTCCCACTTTCCACTTCTCCTCTTATTACAGTGGGAAATGTGCAAAGAAAACTATAATTGGAGAGATGTCCCACCCCCCCCCCCCCCCCCCCCCCCCCCACCCCCCCTTTTTTTTTTTTTAAAGATGTTTGACCCAAAAACCTACATGGATGCATAAAGGAGGCCAACAGTGCTGGTCCAGATTTCAAAGATGTGCTGTTTTCATTCTTAACTCTTAACATAATGAATTCAATTTGGTAATTTGACTCCATTTGAATAGTTTTTGTTAAAACCATGTGGTCTGTTTAAAATAGGCAGCCAGCCTGTCCAAAACAGAACTACCAATGAGGAAGATCCAGTTCTTGGCCCTGGAGTTAGCCAATGTTTCCACACAGCCTTAGCCACTGTAGTTAAATTTGAATTAACTTGCTGGATACTCCACCCAAATTCTTTTTTGTGAGCATTAAAAAGTCATTCCCCGTGGGCTTGAGTGGTGGCTCTAACGTAGCATTGTTCCTTACAGATCACGGTGGTTCTGGGCAGACTGAATTCATGTCGGTTATACGATGAATTCCAATATGGTCACAGTGGAAACACAGATCAAAACATTCGTAGAAACTTTTCATATCACTTCTGCAGAATAATCCAGTTCTCTGCCGTCTGTTCGCGTGCCTGGTATGATCCAAACAAATCGTGTTGCTGCCAACATGTGGTTGAAGGCTCAACCTTTATTTCTATTACTCACACACAACACTGTCCAGCTCATTAATGGTCAAACCCATTGGTTTGCACACATTAAACGCACCGACCTCCTGCTCTTCCATTGGTCGAGAGGACTTGCTTTCCTGAGGTCATTGTTTTATTTATTTTATTTTTTCCTTACATATATGATATGCCAGTAATCTACCATGCAAATGGAGGAATTTGAGCCAGATTCAGGAAATGAGACCCAGCCAGTGACTGACATAAGGACGAAGTGACAGGTGCTAAATGTGTGCAAACCAAATTCAAAAGCCTACCTGTGAGCTTGACAGAGCCACAAGGGCTGAGATGGAATCAATGCATCAATGCACCGGGCATATGGACGAGCTGCAGAGTGGATTACCGTATGACGCAGATACGGAGACATTTCTCTTGAGGCCCGGCGTCCTCTTGCAGTGCCAACTGCTTGGCTTTGGTTTCATTTGATTTAGGTTCGCACATAAACACAGACAGAAACTAGACCAACGTGCATAGTATGACATCATGACAACTTTCTTGTATTATTTTTCTCTTTTCCTCTCAAAGACTCATACTGCCTCCTCTGCCTTTGGTGACCACTTAATAGGACAAATGACAAAGGCGTCACTGTGACACTGTGTAAACTGCAATACTTTCTTCCAACGTCAACTGACCTCAGTCGCTCCACGAGGGATAAAACTACAAACAAAATTTTAGTTTGAGTGCTTTCATACTCGGAGGAAAAGGAGCTGCGTCTGCGCTGGGATCCTCTTGGACAAAGAGGCACACTCAGTTATTCTGGGAATAAGCTCAGAGCGGTTGATTGACAGCCAGTCCCGCTGAATGAAACTGCAGCGCCGGTCGATCCCAATCAAGAGCCGGCTGCCAGTTGAGACGGCACACGCCAAAACCAACAGGTAAGTAGTGGTTCACCTGACTGGAGCTGGAAATATAGCGCAAACATAAAACAAATCCTCGGGGCAGTTATGTGACAAAAGTGTTGATTTTGCATCTTATGTGCATAGTATTGGTTTTTTTGTGGACCCCGGCACACCTGCTGGCAATTACGAAAAAAAAGAAGCAGACTATTACAATCTGCTCTGTTCTCTGGAGAAAAGCAATTTCTTTGTCATTAGAAAAACTGACAGAGTCAAACAAACAGCAGCAGACAACACAGTTCACGTCTGGCTCGGAGGAGGAACACGATTGTCTTTTTTTCAGGACTTGGAGAGTCAACTGATTGTCGAGAGAGAACACTGCTGCTGCTGCTGCTGCTGCTGCTGCTGCCGCTGCCGGGATAATTTGATCCACATTTTGCAAAGGGTGGGGAGGTGGGTGGGTGGGGGGGGGGGCAGAGGCGGCTGGAAGCTCTGCAGTCTTCCTGGGCTCTGGTCCTGATGAGCAGGGCAGCACCCCCAGTACGTGCAGGCCAGAGCCCGACTGCAGGCCTTGGAAGACGACAGCATCAAATGCCTCTACAGTATGGCGCGGACCAGGATTTAGGTTTCCTCAATCACACATTGAAGCCGTTATCCCAAGTCTAAAATTGGCCCCCGCAAGCCAGTCTGAGCTATAAAAGCAGCATTTAAGCCTTCTATTTATAAATCCCTCCTCCATCAATATTCATTTTTGACATACTGACAGTGAACTTCAGAAAATTGCATCAATCATCGACGAAAACCTTTATTTCTTTTGGGAAATTTCCTCAAAGGGAGCAAGATAATTATCCTTGGAACAAGCGCTGGTCTCTTTTCATTTTAATGCAAATTCCAGTTGTTCGAAAGTCAAAGTTGATATAATACTACAAGCTGAGGACAAACAATAAAAGAGAAAGTGTGCAACAATTCCAATGCTTACAGTTATTAATTGTCAGTCATACGCAAAAGCTAGCGCAGATGGTGCTGTGGAGAAGAAAAAAACAAAACTTCTCTTGAGACTCCGAATGCTGAACTCCTGACACTGATATGATCTGAGTTTCAAAGGGATTTTTCTTTTTTTTACGTCTTCAGAACAATTTCTGTTTCACTTTTTGACCCTTTAAATAAAGTCCAGCTGCTAGACCCTCTGAACTGTTCCCCTCCTTTACCCTCCTCCCTCCATCTGTAGAAGGTGAGCCTGTTTGCCCCTGGAGGTGGAAGGTGGGGGTGTATTGATGGGGACAGCATACACCAACTACACATTCAAAACGCCAAACCTCCACAGCCCCCTCACCCAATACCCCATCCGGTCCTTCAGTGTGACCCCCCCGACTCCATGCCCTGCAGATATGGAAGTCTGCATAATGTTGGAGGATATAGGCTCTTCTCTTCTTTTAGCTTGAAGCACCGACTTGAAAGGAGGCCTCTCCCTCTCCAGCCCACTTGAGCTGCATCGGATGAAAACCATCACACGCAGAGGGATCCGAGACATGAAAGCTGAAGAATTGACATGCGCTTCAAATCAGTTTACAACTCCCTTTGTCCCCGGGAAAAAAACGCTTCACATGAAGAAAGTGGGGGGATATTCTGCAAATTGAGCAAAAAGCAGCAGAGGATTTGGCAAGGTTAGTGCTGCCTCGGCGCGTCTGGCTGCTGTTGCAGGCAGGATGTTCCACAGAGAAGGTTTAGGGTGGCTGTTGTAAACCGAGCTGCCCCGTTCATTGCAGGAAAAATAAACAGAGGGCCGGGCCTAAAGAAAGTCCTGAGTACAGTGGAGCGTGTGTTCCCTCGGTTAGCTGACACATTGTTTTAGAAATAACAGTCTGAGAGGCTGCTTTCCATGCTTTTGCACATGCAAATACACACAAATGCATGAGCACACTCGCATGTGTGTGCAGTTTTTACGAGTTCTCCCTCATTCTTTCTGGCTGACTCGGAAAGCACTCACGCCGGTTCCAAACTCGCGGCCCTGCAGGACTCCTTTTCCTCTGCGCCACTGTGATAACATTGTGACTGGATATGGAATGGAATAAACCGCCCCCTCCTTTCCTGCTCAGCTTCCACTCCTCTATCATTCATCCTCCATCCAGCGGCCCCCTCCACACACCCAGCGCTCCATCCCTCTCCTGTCCACATGACTATTTTTAGCGACAGCGCTGCTATTCTGGAATTTTGTTGCTGACTGGCTGCTGCTGGGTGTCTGGGCGGCGATCTCTTCTGGAATGTCTGGCCCACTCTCAAACCACTCGAGAGTCCCGGCACAAGGCGGACGGGGCTCGCGGCTCTGATTACAACTTTTAGCCCACTGAAGCTGCAGCTCCCGCTTCCTCCAGCAGAAATACAAAGCTGGAGTGAATAGCACTGGTTACTTTGTGTGTGTGTGTGTGTGTGTTTCCCTTTGTATGCATTCATATGTGCACATGTTCTTTTGTTAGTTTCAGTTCAAAAATCTGTTCAAACAGTGAAGCAATTCAATGTATTCAGGGAGTGAAGTTCGATACCACTGTAATATCCGACCGTTAGCTTGGCATAACATAAAGACTGGATATAGAAACAAAATCTGCACACTGGCACCTGTAAAGATCTCTGATTAACATGTTATATGTCGTTTGATTGATCCATACAAAATCTGAAGTCCAAAAACGACAATTTGTATTTCCTGTCACGTTGCCAGGTAATCAGCCACTACCGCGCCAAGCCAAGAAATTGTTCGGTTTGCAATTCCCTTAAAATACAGAGGTGAGCTTCAGAGGTGGATTCTGTCACCATTGGACCATGGAACAGTTGCTGGCTGTTTCCAGTGTCTGTGCTAAGCTAAGCAAACTGGTTGTTGGTTATATGTTTTGCAGACAGATATGAAAATGACATCAACCGATCTCCACCACAACTTGCAGACGGAAAACAACAATGAACATATTTCCGAATATGTGAGGGTTGGGGGTGGGTATAGTTAAGATTTGTTTAAGACTCCAGGAAATGAATAAAAGTCAAAGCAATGCGTGCATGTTTTAATCTGCTTTGGTGTGTCTGTGTGTGTGTGTGTGTGTGTGTGTGTGTGTGTGTGGTCCATGAAAAGAAAATAAGCAGCACTAATGGGAAGTTTTTCCTGTCTTGGATCAGGCTTTAGGGGTTTCAAAGCAAAATTGTTTGCAGTGGAGGGAAGGCCGTCCAAGCCCACCTGTTGCTCATGATTGCAGAGATCCGCTTGAGCTGGGCCTTGTCGAGAGACATGGTGCAGTACGCCACTCAAAAACATCAATGGACCAGACAGGCCGATTCATTCCACGAGATTACCCGAGCACAGACGATGCACTACAATTCAATAAGTATGTTGCAGGCATGCCTGAACTGATGAGCGTTTTGCGCTCCTATCTATTACCCAAACATTCAAAAAAATTACAGAGCTATTCAAGACAATATTGCTGCGTGTCATTCCAGTAAACCATCGTAGATGTTCCCCACCAGGCAACGATTTGAATCCATTACTTTACATACATCTCCATCATATTTAATGGGATAATCTCTGCCCTTCCAAATGGCAATGGGAGCTCATCCGCTGAGGGAGTAGTTTACCCCAGGCAAAGTCATTACGGCATGAGCAGGAGGGTGTAAAGATAAAATGACAGGACCCAGCCAAGTCTTTCAAAAACACATATTCATGCACCCTTTGCCTGTTCAGAAGCCAAGAAAAGGAAATACTTCTATGGCACGTAACCCTCCCATTGATAATCACTGAACTCAGCATCCTGCCAATCCTCGAGCTACTGATAAGAATTCCCATTAAAAAACATCTTGTTCTTGTTAGCATTAGGATGAACACGAGCAAGTATGAAGAGCGAACAGTCAGCACTGCGAGTATGGATGCAGCTAATTGGCTTTGGCTCCCAGTTAGGGGATGTGGGTTTTAGCTCTCGTATAGCGGGGCCCGGGTCTAGGCCGTGGAGAGGGAAGAATGGAGACTGGGAGGAAGCCCGTCAGACGCTGTGGCCGAGCAGTCCGACTAACTGGCCAGTCGGGTAATTAAAAGTTCTTGGGCGCTCGGTACGAGAGCCATGTCTCTCCCTCGGAGTGTGAAGGTCTAAGGAGCGAGCTGAGAGGCAAAGTCATTCTTGGCGAAAGTTCCGAGATGTGCGGCCTGGCTGCTCCTGGACCCGATCTCACGGCCTTTGGGTTTTTGGGACTGCTGGTTTAAGCTCATCCTTCAATTTGGATTTTGTTTCTGAGCCTTCTCTCTTTTACCCCCCCACCCCCCACCCCCCAATCCAATTCTTTAAGTAGAAATACAGCAGAAGGAGCTGGATGGATGGATGTATCCCCCAGCTGGCTTACATTCCTCTGGTTTCCACTTGTGTCTGCTTCTCCTTTTTTTTTTATGGGTCAGTGTTTCTGTGATTAAAGTTTCTTTTCCCATTTCTTCTCCCCCTGCTTCTCCTCTCTCTTTCCATTAATAGCTATTTTTCTCTTTGCCTCTTTTCGTCTGTCCATTTTTCACATTTAAATAGTCCCCCAAAACTTGATATGGGAAACTTCCATCCACTCTCGTCTTACAGCCACGTTGAATATATAAATTTCAAAGTTTAGTCTGCTTTTTAAAATTCTACTGTATTTGTAGTGTATGTGTTGCAGCAGTCCAAAGTAAACACTGCGCCGTCTGCGGTCAGTGAGCAGTGGTGCTGCATCGAACATGTTGTAACATCACTATCGCGCTTTCTCACGGTTCACCAGCCTCTGACAAAGTCTCCGCTCGTGGCCTTATCATTTATGCCAACTAACTGGCCATCCTCAAGCTGACATTGTGGTGATTGATAGGAGAACGGGTGTGGACTCCTTGTCCTGCTTCCTTTTCCTCCGTTGCTCTCCAGAAGCAACCGTTTCGCACGGAGGGGGGCTTGATAAGAGTCCCGAGTGTGAGATGATTTGACTTGGGTTGTTCAAAGCGGTGACAGAACAGAAGATGCCATGGCGTGTCCAGGTAAGCGCGTTTGCATGATGATTAGTGAGAAAAATTGTATTGTTGATTTTAGTTTTTGGGATTGTTGACAGTCCTTTTAGGGAGTAATTGCATTTGCCAGGGTCCGTGTTTCAGGAACATGTTTTCCCAGTCAATAATGGCAATCTGCTCAGTGCAACTACTGTACACATGACGACATATCACCAGGAAAATGTTGTTTATCTGACCCCTTTGAACCTTCGCTGCATTGTGATAAGTTGGTAGTAGAACCCAATGACCCCCCCACCACCCCCTCCCATTAATCCTTGTCAGGGTGGTCCATTTACTGTTGTCTCTCTTTAAAAGGGAAGAGAGAAAAAAAAAACTTCCCAGGAGTATGTGGGGCCTGACATTTGCTATCCCATTACAGGCCACCTAAGACACTGCCGTGCACATAAAACAACGTGAGATACAAGGTAATGAAGTGCTAACCACTGAGGTAATCGCTCTCAGAGCAGCGACCCTTTCCCCTTCTCTTCTCATCCTTTCACCCCTTGGTGCGTCTCCTCCAGCGCTCCCTCCTCGTGTACTTTACTCACGTTAGTACGTCACTTACAAGAGATTCGAGCATATAAATGAAAATGTGTTTTTGTCCCAAACATGCTTGTGGGAATGGAGACAACTATGAGGGGGTTTTGCGGTTCTGCTTATGATGAGGGGATTAAAAGCAGCCTCGGGGGGATGAAGCCACGCTTCTTGGATTGATTTAAGAAAAGAGGAACGTCGGATATCAAGGTCCGTGTTGCCTGCCAAGACGAGGAGTGGGGAAGTTCTTTTGGGAGAGGTTGAGTTTCAAATAAAAGGAACCGCTCAGCGACTACAGGTGAGTCCTGTTTGATGCTCACTTAAGGTGACATTTGGATTGGAGGGCTGTACTTTTTCTTCCAGGCAAAGATACAAATCTCCCTTTGGCAGCTGCGGTTTGTTGGGGTGGGGGGTGGGTGGGGGGGCTGTTGGGCTGTCTTGTCTTAACATGGTGGATAGTCTGATGAGTCGTTCCTGAAAGATTCCCTTTATGAGTGAAGACCATCTGGGCCATTTCTCAGTATGTGTCCTTCATTCTTTTTTTCCCCCTCCTCCCCGTTTTCCTCCTTTTAAATGCAGTGAAATGTTGAAGGCAAACAAATGAAGAGATAGCACTTTGAAAATGGATCTGTCCCAGCAGCCCCCCCCCCCCCCCCCCCTCAGTTCTGACCCCCGCCTCCCTCCACTTGTGCAGGCTTGACGAAAGACTATACCTCTCTTCGTCTCACGCAACTGGGGGCAGGAAGGGTTGGGGTAAAATGAAAAGAAAAAGAAAATGTGAGGGAGCAGAAAGACATGATAGAAACCAAAGAGAGAATGATGGTTAGAGGGAGGTCCATTTGAAGACTTTGATGATAAAATATGTTGAGTAGCTGGAGAAGTTGTATCAAAGGAGAGACGGGAAATGTTTCTCGCTTAGAACAGAAAAAGAATATGCTGGAGGAGGTTCAAAAGGACTTTAAGAGCTGTGCAGGGGCAATGGGTGGAGGAGCAATGAGGGGCATGGCTAAGAAAACCAGAAAAATATAAAGATGTGGAAAAAAGGAGGGGTGGTCAAAAAGGAGAAAGTAAAGAGAAAGAGGAGAACTTTCATTGGAAGCAGTTGTACCAAGACAGGGATAAAAACCATTTCAGGTATAGGGTCCATCATTGGTAATATGATGATTTAAAATAATATTAAATGACTTCTTTTGAAGCTGCTTTCATTGGTTTTTCATTTGTAACTTGGAAGAAGAAGGACAAGTAAATGCAACATCTGCAAACATAGTAATATTCATACAGCCAGCAGACATTGAGCATGTGTTTTTGGTTTCTTTCTTGAAGAATGTCAGAGGAATTGTATGACAATTTGGGAAATACACTTATTTACTTTGTGGCTAAGAGTTTGGGAAGATCACTATTGCTCTCAAGTCAGTGAACACGACAACAGGAAGTTACTTCTCCCAACCAAGATGCTGGCTGAGGAACAACATTTGTTGTTTTTTGCACTTGGTCTTTGTATCGACTATGCAAACAACTTAACATATTATTGAGCGACTGAGCTTCATTGGTGCTAGCAGGCAGATTTGTCTCTGTCAGGCCAGCAAAAGTTTGTGCTACACTAACGGTATCTCCATATTTACCATACATGAGAGTGGTAACAATCTTTTCATCTAACTTTTGGCAAAAAAGGCAAATTGTGTATTTACCAACCACCAACTATTCCTTTTAGTCCAATGTTCCCTAGCTTTCTGAGAAAAACTCCTGAGAAAAAAATTGTTGCTCTTGACATTTGACCTTCATCGGTAGCTCGTCCCTTTGTCTGTCCGCAATCTGGTGCTGGGCAGGTGCTGGGCTGACAGTGGATTTTTCCGTAACTTTTTTCCTTGCTGGAAAAGAAAGATGATAGGGAAAATTTCAGGTCATTGAACCAACACAATGTGCTTTAGGACTTTAAACAAGGAAACTGCAATGTGGACTGATAACCAAAAAAAAGGGGACACCTTTCAAATTACACAGAATAACTTGAGTCATTGTTAATATAAAGATATTGATTAGTGAAGAATACTCGATCTATTCAAGTTGATAAAGAATAAGGCTGAAGCTATGAGCTTGGATGTCTTTGAAGGGATGATTCACATTATTATGGGGGGGGGGGCTTCAATTGAATGTAAAAATATTTTTTCCACAAGCATTGCTCCATGACACAGTTCAGACCCCACCTGTGATCATCTGTAACAAAGCAGTTATTCTGTGATTAGCAGGGAGCTGCCGTAACTTGTTTCATCTGACCACTGAAACTATTCACACCGAGACACTCGGTACTCGACATCTTCAAAGGAACATGCACGCCTCCCACGCGTCTTCTTCTCCAAACACAAATCCTTCATACGCTAATGACACGCCATGGTGGTGAGCTGTGCACGGAGCCGGGTGGGAAAGAGCCGTGAACTGACAGACATTCCTTGCAGCTGATGTCAACGCACTATCACAAAAATATGCTCAATATGATGTTACGAACCAAAATATGAACCCCTCGGACAATGTGAGACCTGATATGTTTGGACGAGGGTGGTCCCCCAACTGGCTGACCCCGAGGTCAAAATCATAACTCCTGAGGTAGAAATTCCTCAGGCCTGGTCCAGGGAGAACCCCACAAAGGTGAGAGGTGGACCAGGAAGCCTTTGTTGCCAGACTTTGGAAGCAATTCTACCCCAAATGACTGGTTCACGGGTCTTCAGACCACATGGGCACATTCCAGACATTCTCTCCTCAGACAGTGATGTCCTGGTGAGTTTACAGAGGACAGATGTCCTCCTCACAACCCGTCTGGCAGGAGGGGGGAGGGAGCAGCGTCAGAGACTGAGCAGGAGATCTTTGATATCATTGTTCTTTTCCCCACTTCCAGACTCGCTGCGGTTTGAACTCCGGTGAATCACTCTGTGTGAGAGCCTGCGAGGCTCATCCATCTCAAAGCCACCAGAACTTTATTTAGACTCTGATGTTGGACCAGGAAAAATAACCCTAGACCCCGAAGGCTGTGCAGCTTGAAGTTTCAAGGTCAGGTCATCTGAACCATGGCGCACAGCTCAGCCGTCCCGCCGTAGTGTCCTTGAGCAACAAGAATCTGAACATGATCAGAACAATCTGACCAATATTACATAAATATACATCTATATGTTCTCCTTGCCTACAGATTCTGTTGGTGTATAGCCCTAAAGACAGTTTGGTTATATTTACCCAGATTTTCACTGACATTTCCACCTCTAACCAAAACAATGGAATGGAAATTCATTAGTGATGGTTTCAGCACACAATGCCACAGATATGTCTTTCCTGAAAAGTGTCCCAGTTATTCTGGATAATCCACAAACCCCACAGTTAACAGTTTCCTATTGGAACTACAATGTGGTGAAGAAACAATCCCATTGAATATGGTCATTGGTGTATTCTGTAGATTAACCAGAGCAGCGTGAACATTTTCTTTTTGGAGTATTAGATGGTAGCTTTTGAAATGTTTAAAGCTTCACACAGCTATATTTTTTTACTGAACATCTGGTCAAATGACCACATGTCGTTCGGAAGGAGCCACTCGCCTTGTCAAGCCTTTGTAAAGGCTCAAGAATGTATCAGTGACTCTATGTTTTTTGTGTGTGTGTGTTTCGGCTTGTTTGTTTGAATTTTACTGCCCACACTTTTTTGGGTTCATCGTCAGAGTAAACAGATGTTACGTACGAGTTAAAAAAGGGTGAATACTGCAGTGAGTTGTAAATAGGCATCTGCTTGTTTAACTCAACAACTTGGGAGTTTTCCCTATGCAGTCCCAATCAAAGTTATTTCTTAATGAATTAACAAACACCAAAATTAATTTTAGCCTGCTGTAGAGGTCCCTGGAAACTCCCTGGGATTAAATTCCCCTACATTGTATTAGGTTGGAGGCAGAAGTATAATGCAAACCACCGAACCACCTCTTTCAAAAATGTTATAATTGGAAGTGGTAGTAGGTGTAGTAACAGTAAAAAAGTAGCAGTAGTGAGCTGATTCAAAATCTTTATCTTCTCATTTCCTCATAATCAGTTCGCATCGTTGCAAATCTGCCAAGTCAATTACCTGACTTCTCTTCGATCTTAAATTAGTCAGGACCCACAGAACTTTGATTGAGTTGCACCAGGTGCACATACAGTATCCAGACGAGGCATTATTCTCCATTTGATTCCCATACTGCAATTTTTATTCTGGGATTTTTTTTCTCCGCATAAAGCAGCTGCATAAACAGGAAAAGCAATTTGTGCGCATGCGATGCTAAGCACCGAGGCTTCCTCTGACACATTTGGCTCTCAGTGAAATGTCAGCGACAGTTTAGAGTTCCATTCCTGGTCCAGTTTCCCTGCTGCAGAGAGAAGAGTTTCATTATGGGGCCTGCTGAAGACAATCTCGCTCCAATTAACCCATGCCTTGTGGACGGAGGGGCGCTTTGTGCGGCACGTGTGATGAAAGGCAAGCCTCATATCCCCCAGTGTAAACACGGCAATTATTGCACAGATCCCTCCGCAATGACAGACTAACGCAGGGGTTTTGCCTCCGCCGCGACGTGTTTGACTTCCTTTTCCCGCACACACGATTTGCCTTTCAGTCAGGCACGACTCTGGGTGGAGCAGCTACTTCCTGTGCAAAGGCAGAAAAGGACTGAAGGGGTTACAATGGAGCCCACTGACCCACATAAACAAGCACTCTCATTCATGGCCTCTGTTACTCCCTCATTGCTGAAGCCTGACTCACAGACATTCAAACACCACTGAAACAATCCCCCCTCTCCCCTCCCAACACACCCACCAAACTCTTCTCCTTCTCCCACACAATTCTCCAGAAAAAGCTCTCTCTTGTATCCTCCCCTCCGCTTTAAAAGAAATCAGCATCCACAACCATCACACATCACACACGCAGGATCTGTACATTCAGCATGCGTGAGCAATGGCACGGGCTGCATACTGTACACACACACACACACACACACACACACATGCATGCAGCCCACACACTCAAGTCCTCCTTTCGGACACACAAACACCCTGGGAGAGGGAGAGCAGGTCAACGCAACTTTTCTCTGAAGAATGCAGAAGAAGTTAATGTTGCCATTGGAAAGGGAGAGAGGCATCTTGTGTGAGCTCAGATGAGCAATTATCCTTTTCAGCACACAGAGCCCCCCCCCCCCCCGCCCAAAAAAAGGGACCTTTTTTCCTGAGAACGTGCCTCCCACCCGATATTTCTCCTTGCAGCCGCAGGAGTACAGCAACATTTGCAACATTTTGGGCGAACGTCGATCTGTCACTCGGTAGGAATGTGTTATTTTTACCGTGACTATTTTTACCTCCACTTATTTCCATGGCGCCAAGTAATAACTTTTTTTTGTTTGGACACATAAAAGTGCAACCAGAAAAGGTTCTTGAGGTATTGGCTTTCAGATGTTATTGTGCTTTGCATGCAAGCCACTCAGGCCTTTGTGTATGGTGACTATTACATTTTGATTTGGGGCTCATTCGGTTTATGGTCGCTGCATACTAAGATGTGGTGACACAACATAAAAGCACACCAGAGTAAATGAAATATTATAGGCCATCCAAATAGAAAAAAGCACAACTAATAGAGACATCTGCCTGTGCTAATTGATGATAGTAACCTATCTCTGTTTGAAGAGGTTCCCACGGTTTTATAGCTGTGGATTTTGTGGGGTTGTGTAAAGCAAGCTTCTGCACTGTAACCAATTACGCTCCAATCGAGTTTTATGAAGAGTAGAAATAAACATTCAGCGCTTGAATAGGGCTTCACTCCTGTATAAAAACAAAAATAATCCGTATGTGTGTATGTGAATGAAGGGATGTTCGCAAACGCAACACACAGGAGCTTGTGACACACATGCAAAACACAGTCTGGCACCAGCAGCCAATCCTTCCTCTCCCTCCCGCTGATGGACAGAGATTACAACTGGATGCTCGCCGTCGATCAATGGATCCGTCCTGGCAAACATTTGAGCAGCCAGTCTGTTTATGTGGCCCTAGTCTGTGGCAGGGTGGCAGGTCCTTTATGATCACTGTTTACATCTCCTAATCTAACACCCCCCCCCCCCCCAGTGTATGTGTGTCCGTGTGTTTATCCTGTCCTCTACACAGTCCTCCTGCACTGTGCCAAAGATTAATTGAATTGTTTTCTGGCATCTCCGCTCACAATGTGAATAAATGAGAGGCATGCGAGTGTTTACAGTTCATTACGCCAACTGGCAACTCACACTGACTTTGTGTTTTGCTTCGCCTCCGCAGTCCCCAGAAGGAAAACAAGGGAGCAGGGATGGACGTTTAAAAGCTACAAATAGGCTTCTTCTTAAGAAAGTAAGGAAGCCCTTACTTACCCTTCAGAGCGACTTTTGAACATTTTCACAGCTGTTGGAATCGGCGGTTGAGTGATATGGAAAGTGATACGAAAAGAAGCACGGATAAAAAGAAACTTTGAATCAAAGCATTCTGTTTTGTCAACTGCTTCATATGAAAAGTTTCTGTGGCCTTAAAAAAATATGTTGGTACCAAAGTTGCTGTGATATACCCATATCTATTTTTTTGAGACTACAACATGACACAAGTTGTTTCTTCGAAAAGGTTCCAAAAATATTGGGATACATATCTGAGACTTTAATCCTTGAAGAAAGTTTCTCAAACACTTTAATAAATGAGGCCCATGACCACTAACAGTAACAGTTACCTTTGCGTTTGTCTTGTGGAAGAGACGCATTTGGCCTCCGATACCCTTCTCAACCTCCCTCTCCTTCCCCCTGACCATGCTTTTAGGATGGTTGGCAGACAGAGCTTAGTGCAGAAAGAGACAAAACCCCTCCAGACAGTTAGGGAGCCCGTATTTACTTTGCAGATAAGGATTATGGGTAGTGGAGGGAGTGAGGCGTGCTGGCAGGTTGGCTTGTTTTCTGGAAGCTTCTGGGATGTCTATGATAAGAGCACAATTTGGCAAGGGAGGCTGTTTCCAAACAAATAAAGATGGTTCCAATTCAAGTATTCTATGGCAGTGAACTTTGTTGTCTGACGTTCGCCCATGTCAGAGGAACTCGGGTTCCCAAGTTGACACCTTCTGTCATGTGCCAAATGAACTGATTTCAGCTGTGTGATCGTTAAAAAGTAAAACATTTGTGTTTTCAAACAATTGAACTATCAGGGTATGGATCTTTCCCTCACTTTTAGCAAATAATTTCAACTTTTTATAAGTCTCTACTTTTATATTACTTGATTTCACTTGATGTCCATTATGTTTGCTACAGGCTATCCACTTTTTATCAATCACTCCTAAATAACCACTTTATCCATACGTTAACCTAACAAATGTTAACTGTTTATCTGTTCCTTTAGTTTAAAAAAAAAACGTTTTATTCATCAATTAGCTAATAATCTTTTCAATTTATCATCCATTTTAGCTAGCTGACTAGTTGAACTCTGTATCCATTACTTTAAGCTACAGTATCTAAACATATTATCCATTAATTTTAGCCAATTGTTCAAATCATTCTTTCTTAACATTTAGTTTGCGATTTCAACCACTTGTTCATTACTTGTTCATTTACTATTACTTTTATTTGAAAAGGTAAATATGAACTAACTATTTTTCTTGCCGTATATCTTTTTTGCACTTTCATTTGCCAAATAGGCTACTGTAAACTTTACAGTATTAAGTATTTAAGCGTTACATTTGACATAACATGTAGGTATTTTTCCAAATCAAAATTTAGGGTCTATTTCCTATGAATATCCTTTTCATAGTCTTCCCATATTGCATAAGTAGGCTACCCTTTGGTTGCAAGTGTGCCTGGTTGTGTCTAAAGTACCAGAATGTATGTTGAAACACCACTATAAATTTACAGTATGGACACAGACACGTCAGCCTCAGAGCAGTGTACACATGAAACAGCCCTTTAATCTCTGTAGAGAGGGGAGCAGGAATGCATATTTATTGGCGTGGCGTGTCCATGCCAGTTGAGCAAGAGCAAACTCAAGTGTTAAGTGTGTCGAGTGAGAATTACAGCCGTGTGTGATCATTGTAATTATGAAGTTCAGTGTAGCTTGCACTCCATTCATCACCACTTGGTCTTGGTCTTGCGCATATCTTTCATAGACTAAGTGATTCGGCTGATGAATGTGTGTGTCAGGAGGGTTGTGTGGGGGGGATGCAGAACACGTCCTGCCAAGTGTGCCGTCTTTCTTTTTCTGTTCTTTTTAAGTTAAATATTCTATCTATTTATTTGTTTGCTTCAGAAATGAAAGGGTTCCTGTCCTTAAACCCAGAATATAGAGTTGTCCAATCAGTTGTACAAAGTAAGCTGGCTAGGACTCACTAGTCAGGACTTTACAAACAGGACAAATTCACCAATCACATTATGATTGACAGTGGGAGGGACCATGAATCATAACTCTGGGCCTTCCCGAAGGCTCAAGGCCAGAGCTGTCCCTCTGAGCTTTACCTTTTTTTTTCTGTGAAGGGGTTTAAGCTACAGTAAACCTGCAAGTCAGTCAGACAGTCAGTCAGTCAGTCAGACAGCCAGCACAGATGGAAAAGTGATAGGACGGTGGATGGCAAGGTCCTGTTTACACTGGTAGACACGTGCTCAGTGTAAGTGAAGGGTCACTTGATATGCATTTTCCGGTGAGTTGCATGGACGGGGATTATACTGATATGGAGCCAACAACGCTCACGTGGACAAAGATCGTTTGAGTTTTCAAATGCCATTTTTTTAAAACTAAAATGTAGTATGAATGTAGCCTAGTAATAAATTGTTTACAATTGCTGTCACCTCCCCTTCCCACCATTGGCACCCCTTGTAGGCATATCCATCAAGGAACTGCATGCAGAGCGTCGATACCTCAGTGCAGAGGGATGAATAACAAGGCCTTCCAGCATTCCCAAACATCCGGCTCAAGTCCAGTCGATGCTCATTCCTGCGATCAGCGATCCATCTGCCTGTTGACAGACAAGATGAACAAGATAGATGAAGACACCTGCGAGGGGAGGAGCTGTGGAAATCCACGGCGTGACTATCTTTCGCAGGAGGTTGGTTATCATGACTGCAACTACGGAACTTTTCCGCTTTCTCCGAGCAGCATGGAATGATGGTGTGTGTGTGTGTGTGTGTGTGTGTGGATAGATAAATAGAGAGAGACGGACGAGAGGGACAGAGTGAGAGGTTTGTTCATCATGCTCACTTTCATCCTGAAAAAAAAAACTGTTTCCATTTCATTATAGGGCTGCTGTGCCCTTGCACAGGATGAAGAGCCCAGTTGTCCAGCCGTATTTCATTAACATCAAAGATGTCATTCGGGTGCACTGCAGTTTCAACTTGTGTTGGACGGTAAATCAACAGTTCTCACATTCTTGTGCTTTGGCATCACCATTGTCGTCATCATCCCCTCGGATTTCATTTAACTTATGTAAGAGTTTCCCCTTACTGTAGCATGCATGCTTTGTTTGGATGCTTTAGCAATGATCATGCGGGTGAAACTGGCCCCGTGAATGTTTATACCCTGTAGTGTTTGGATGTTTACAAGTGTGTGTTTACAAGATAGCAGCTGTGATCACTCACCGGGTTAAAGAGAGATGCAGGCAGTAGTTTATTTATTTATTCATTTTTTAATTTGCCTTCGCTAAAAGCAATGACACACGAGGAAGCTTTTTTTCGGGCAACATAATAGGCAACTTTTATCATTATATCTCTTTGGAACTAGCTCAGCATTTAAAGTACGTATGCACAGTGTAATCAGGAGTATAAATCTGTCGCGGGTGATGCCTAAAGAGGCAACAGACAACTTTCCTGCCCCTAGTGGTTCCAGGTGGTATTATTTATTCACGCTTAAATGGGCATGTTCATTTGATTCCTTTGTGCTGATAATATACAATCTTCAGGCTATCGAAACTTTGAAGGATTTCTGGGAGCCAGTTTGAATGGGCCTGATGGAGCCGATAACATTTATAATCAATAAATACTGTTATCTACAATTTAGTTGCTTTGATTAAATTTGTCAGTAAAGATGCTTCATAGTCAGTACGTATTGTTTGTTTGTACCTCACTCTTTTCTGTATACTGTAGATCTACAGTATTTATTCTTAGACTGACAGATGAAGCAAATGGTTTTAAAGGAAGGAGGATTGCAGTGGGAGCACTCAGGTGTCAGGTGTAACTGTGAGGCAATGGCAAAGGGTTTACATGGCTGATGAGTCAGGTAGGAGGGCCCCTTAGCAGAATTTCGCACAGGGCCCCGGGGAGGTCAGAGACGGCACTGCATTAGCCAGTATTATATCTGTTGGACAGGTAAGAATCTTGACAATTATGGCAGTCTCATTCCTTCAAGTTTCTTTTTCTGTTTTCTACACGAAAAACAACTTATTGATCTTGACAGCCAACATCACAATAGCGATTAAAACAATCTGAAAAGGAGAAACCTGCACAGTGTGTCTTAATAATGTCTCACCATCGCTGAGCCACGGCATTTTAAACAGTGCGGCAAGCTGATTTTAAAATTTCGCCTTTCTAACACTGGTCGGTATATTGGAAACAATAAAAAAAACAACATACAACAACATATTTTTCCAGCATTAAGGATGATGGATTGCAACTAATCTCAAACAATGGCTCTTCAAACCCTTTATCGTATGAAAAATGGTTTAAATACACCCTTTAATCGATTTGATGACAGATTAACTACCTTGCATGAGTTCATGCTGTTGAGCTCTGCCTCTACAATTATCATGTGTTCAAATGAAGTCAGTTCATTATTGAAGACAGATGTACATTTAGCTGACGTTGTTAATTGCCACTCTCCTCCTGTGTTTGTGTGAGAGTAAATGAAAATGTGTGTGTGTGTGTGTGTGTGTGTGCACTGACAACACACAGCAGGCGAAAGTCTCAAAGAAAGCCAGGAGTGATCCAATCTGACTCCAGGCCATCTGTCTCTGCCAGAAGAAATGATAGAGGGAGTCGTGATAAATTATTTCTTTGCTTGTGATCTTCAGTGCAGCATTCTTCCTTTTCCACAAGCATATGTGAACCCTGTCTTCCTTCTTTATTTCTTTATGAAAATATATTACCATTCCTCTGGATTCACGTTTTATCCTCTTCCAAATGTACCAGCTCCTCACCCTTGGTCACCTCTTGTGGTTGGGTTCATTGAGTTGTGTCGTGTGCCCGCGTGCTTCAGTTGTCACCCAAAGGCCTCCATGAGTATTTTGTGCTCCGCAACCGAGATCATGTGACGGTGTGACACCCAAGGGACGACAAAGGGAAAGACTGATCTCATTCCTTTTCCATATTAATCACCTCCCTTGTTTAGGCTGTATACGTCTGGAAAAAAAAACAGATGCTGAAGCAATTTAATATGGAGCTTGTGAAGAATTAGGGATGGGAATTCTCTGTGGTGGCTGCACCCTTAAGCCAGACCCACACTGGTCTCACATTGCCAGACGTGTCTCCACACTGCAATTGCACTGTGCCAGTGCAGGGGAGAGAGGGCTGGCCCGCCATCAGCGGCATCGCAAGGGGAAATCAAAATGGGATTTCTTACAGCTAATTTGCATAACCGGTCTTCAACTTTCATACTAAACTTATTAGATTTTGTCTCACAGGGATGAAACCTAGAGTCGGCAAAGTCAAAATAGACCTGGACTACAATGGATGTAGTTTATACCACTGCCAGATGTCACATCACCACTTTCGCTTCAACCCTACAATTTTATTTGATGTTAATTCCTCAGTTCGTGGAGTATAATTTGGTTATGTACTGGCCACACAAACTAGGTTTCCATAACACTATTGAAGGTTAGCAGCAAAACCTTCAACACTAATAATGGTCACAGACTCTGGCCACCAACTGGACTGTAATCCATTCACTCATTTCAAGTAATAATCTCAAATTACGAGAGACCAATTTCCTGAGTACAAACTGAATTTATGTATATATTAGTATCCCAGTTTAGAGTCTTCTTCTAGTTTTGAAATTATCTTTATGAAACATGATACAAACATAACAGTTCACAGGTGTTGGATCGTGTGAAGGGTCTTTTGTCATCTTAGCCCCTCAATTTTTTACCAACCGAGGAAGTAAAAAAACTCAAACGAGGTGCTTAAATCAAGACCACATGAACAAAGCTGAGAGATTTAGGTATATTGACTGCACTGGGCACTTACAGCCAAGAGTATGTGATGCACATTGGCCCAAAAAGAAGCATTTTTCCCATCACTGGGAATCCTTGGAAAAGGAGCAGCTGTTAAAACTATGAATACATTTTTATTTTCAACCACAGTGACTCTTTTTATTGTCGGGATTTGATCAATTCGGTTTGATAACATTTGGACTGCTTTGAAGAGCCATATGATAAAATGATTTTGTCCCATTCATGTGTGGGGGGAACCAACAGGGAGTCCGATGCACATGCTCCCAACCCGGCTCAACTGGAGAAGCCGTCTCTTGCACGTCATGCTCTATTGACTATGAGGCCATAGTGAGCCTGGTGAGCAGAATAACTCCAAACAAGCTGAGCAACATTATTATTTCTAATGATAATGATTGTTAATGTCCTATGTCATCATGACTGTTGGTTGGATGGGTTTTATACGATTAGTAACAAGTGTTGTTTTGGGACTGACCTTTGCGATTCAGGTAGGCAAACCACTGTGCCATTATAATAATTTTCTAGTGATAAGTGGATGGATGGATGGTGTTGATCATATGATACAGCATAAATTGCAATCAAATCATACATGAATTTTCTTTTAGAACATTACATTTGTTAAAGGTAACACATAACTGGCACATATGAAAGCTCCTCAAGTGTATGCTGTCTTTGATTCTGCAGTTTAAACTCCCCCACCCCTACGTGACCTTGATGCCCTGGTTTATCCTCCCCTCCTTGATTTGGCTCCCACACGTGTGCCCACACAAGGTCATTGGATCTTTGATGTTGAGCTGTTTGGCACTGCCTCTCAGCAGGGCTGCCTTTAATCTCAGTTTCAATGGAAGTGATGGACCTGAGTTTATGTGCCAGTTGTCCGCCGCCATCCTCTACTAGCATCCTCACAGCTGGTCCTCAGCTTCCCCTGCAGCTTCCTGCATCTTTGTACTTATAGCCTAATTCTTAGCCTTATCCTCGATCTATGTCTTTCGCCACCAGCCTATGATGGTCACATCCAAAGATCATACCCGTGACGGAATGGGTCTGTCCCTGCATATGAGCGTCATGACTGGAAAAAAATAATTAGGCCAGGGAAGATGAGGGTGCAAACAGGGGGCGGTTAGACGTGTTCATGTATGACTTTACAGGCAGCCAGAGGAGCTATGTTTACGTAGGGGGAGCGGAAAAACATACATGCGCATTGACAAGTGGACTTTTCATGTGCCGCAATGTTGTGTTAATGAGTAAAACAAGCGGCGCTGTGTCGCAGCTGTGAATTTCAACATAAACACGCGCACACGCTACACATGTACATAAACACGCGAGGACGCGAACCACATGTGAGAACAAGCAGCGGGTGACAGAGCGCCACACCGGGCCGCAGGCGAGTAGGTGACTCACACACAAGGGCTCACGTGTTGACACATATTCTGGTTTCCGCGTCGGGTCACATGAACACCTGCGCTCGTCGTGGCACCAGCTCTTTCCACTTTCTCATCTGCACTGGTCAACTCCCACCATTAGCTTTTGACCAAACGGCTGTTAAGACGCACACAAGGCGCCTTTCAATGGAGACAAAAACAGCGAGGAGGTGAGTGGGCCCGAAGTTCCCCACTGAAGATGGGATGCGAGAAGCTCCATGCGTGCAAAGCCTCCATTCATCATTGCCAGTAGCCCTGCATTGTCTGGCCAACCCCCCAAAAAGCTCGGGGATGAACCATTGACTCCCGTAAAAGGGGTTTCCACTTATCCATTGCCCAATAAAAAGGGCCGATGCACTTAGTGTGCTGTTAATTACCCCCCACTTTCAAGCGAAGCGAAGCCCCTGTTAACTCAACATAATGGACTCTGTCACCGCTTCTCCTGTGTAAATGATAGGGTTGTTTTCAGCGCGGCTCTAGATACATATCTGAGGATTAGTATTGGATGGATGGCAAAGATTGCCGCAATTTGAATCAAATCTCAGGTTTTGTAGAAACCGATGTAATATTTTTTGCAGAAACTTTTTAAAAAACAAAACAGACCCCAGCCGTCTGCAGCCACACTGGCAGCTCTGTGAGGCTGCACAATGGACGTATTAAAGGCAGCGCACACCCTCACAGGTGTTTTCACTTTCTGTCACCGGCTAAATAGGTTTCTGCTCACGTTGGAGTCGGGCGGGGAAACTCTCGGAGCGCACGAGGTCGGCAGATCAAATGAACCAATGAGAATAGGTGCGTTCAGGACGGACTTGGTCTGACTGCGGCGGACTTGATGCCTCAACATGAACTGCCGATGACAGTCGGGTGGAATATAAAAAGACAGCTGTCAAGTCGGACGCCCTCTGCTTCCCGTAGCACGTCAGTGAGACAACAACAGTGAGACAACCACTGCCTTCTTTCTCAAGGCAATATTTGCTCTCTGTATAAAATGTATATAGCTTTTTATTGAATATTATGATATATCTTTTTATAACAAAAAACTCTTTTACAGCTGAAAACTATGATTATAGTGCATAGTGGTCATGTGTAAAAAAAAAAAGTGCTAGAAGGCCATCAAACACAGCACATTCTCTTTGGAGAAAAGACATAAAGATAACGCAACTGAGTTTTCTCAGAATAAAAACGGAAGACACGTCACACGTGAGAGTGACGCCTTAAACCAATGAGGGCAATGTTTTGTCGTGACACAGATTGTTCCAGTTGCTGCAGTTTGAGGCGAACAATTGTGCCGCCTGTCTGCAGCCGTCTCGCTCCCGCTGTTTTCTTTAATGTCATGTGACATGGTGACGTTGCGCAGCGCCAGAGAAAGAGTGGGAACGTTGAACGCACCTAATGACAAAGGTGTGACTCTCCGACCTTGTCAGTTGCTTCTAGTTTATCATGTTAAGTTTGTTAGGAGGAAAACATCTGTTGATTAGCACTGTAGGTATTTAATTGTAAACTCCAGTCTTGGAAAAAAAAATCCATTTGCATTGATGATGGGGCCAGATAAAAAAAAAGAAAAAAAAAGGAGATCAATAACCGTTTGGGTTCCTTTTTCTGGGGAACTGAGTTGTGTGACAGTATATCCTGTACTTGTCACGATATTTTAGTCTGGACCAAAGTGGTGCACTGGCCAACACTGCTGTTCCATATAGTCCTGACACTTATATGGCAAAAAAAAAAAAATCCTTTGCACATTCAAGGGAATTCCAGTAGAAAAGGACTGACTAGTCTTTGTTGTTAAGAGGTCATAGAGGTACACAAACAGAAACATGTGTCAAGAGGGCTGGAAGTGCGACTTAGGCTGAAAATATCTGGCCTATATTCTGAACTAGCCCCCTCTAAATTAGTACACTTCTCTAAAGGGCAGCTGGCCTCATAGCTTAAGGTCATTTATATGTGTGTGTGTGTGTGTGTGTTGTGTTTGCACCCTTGTGGTTTTCCACATGACTTTGAAACAGATATTGCTCTGGCGAGGAAGCAAGCAGATGAAGATTTTGTTTCTCCTC
Source organism: Scophthalmus maximus (assembly GCF_022379125.1). NCBI lineage: Eukaryota > Metazoa > Chordata > Actinopteri > Pleuronectiformes > Scophthalmidae > Scophthalmus > Scophthalmus maximus. The sequence goes on along the minus strand of NC_061521.1, from coordinate 10,125,559 downwards.
AGCTTGAATGTGAAGTGAGTGATGTAGCAGCTCGCCAGCCAGTACTGGAGAAAAAGTGCTCGAGTCAAATTCAATTACCTTAAGTGGACCAGACTCAAAATGAGTGGGTCTGTTTCAAATTGGGCTCGTTTTCAACTCACAAAACACTCATTTTACCTCACCAAATGTAATGCGAGCTCGGAGGCAGTGCCACTGAGATTAAGACTTTCACAGACAAAAGGGGGCTATCAACGAATAATGCTTATGACTCAACACAGCAGTGTCACTGTAGACGCCAAATTATCACCAACTGTCAGTGCCCTACTTTGCGGGGATCAGGATTTCCTGCGATTGCCGTCTTATTGGATAGTCGTCGGGGTAAAGTTTCACTTTGAACTCCAGAACAACGCGCCGGTCATTGTCCCGTGGAGACGGACGCTTCTGGGTACCTTCTTTTTCGGCTTCAGCCTCCCTTCCAACGGTCATTATGGAAAAAAAATGATTACCTGTAGGAAGCAGAGGAAGGCCAGACATCCATGTGTCAAGCAGCCCAGCCCACGCTAATATCCCCTCGCTATTCATCTGCCCGCTTTAACTGAGAGGTTCATCCGTCTCCCACATGCAAACACAGGGCACAATTACTTTTATCTCATGTGAGGCCATTTGTCGGATTTCATTTGTCCAGTCTTTGCATGCCCTTTTTTTTTCCCGGGGACTATATCTATATGGAGGGCGAGTTTAGGAGAGAGAGGTAAATTACATAATGAGATCAAGGGCCAGGGTGTTCGTGTGACCCAGTTTGACGAGCAGCGAGCAGACACGATCTGAGAACCATTATGCACTCTGACAGGTCCAAATGAATGGGCCATTTCTCTAATGTGGAACAGGGATGGGGGGCCTCGGATACTTCAAATGTTTCGAATTCAGCAAAAACACTGACCTCCCTCCAGAGAGCTGCAAAAATAAATCCCCAGTCACACACTCCGACCACAGGAAAGGAGAGAAATGGGCCCCGTCTGCTCGGCCCACTCGCTCGCTTTCTCACCAGCACGTGAGGCAAAGTGGAAAAGTATGTGGCGCTCCGCTTGCATTATGTTGCATGTTTTCTTATGCGTTTCATATTTTTCAAAACGTGTGCGTGTGTTGTAGTTGTAAAGTATACCTCATTTTCAGTGCATACACTACGTGAATCTTTGGCATGTGTGTTTATGTAAAGAGTCTGAGTGTGTGTGTGTAATGTGTTTGAGTGCGTGCTAAAGGGATCCTAAAAGACCACTTGTGTGAATTGTGCCGAATGTCTGTTTTCTCCATTATCCGTTTCCCTCTCGCCTCTTGTTCTCTGTATGGTCTCCCACTGTCAGTCTGCCCACTAGGCCAGTGTCTCTGGACCTCGGCCACGAAGAGGCCACTCTCTGGCTCCAGCGGTGTGGGCTTAAAAACATCCCGACGTGAGCACAACGGACCCTCCGGTTTCATGAACATCCGGCTTGGCTAAAGAGCTGCGGGTCTGAGCCCCTGCGCTGACCAGAAGACATGTGACGCTGAGTATCTTAGGACAAAGTAGTGGTGATATGCATCATGCAGCACCATGGATCACATGGTGACTAAATGTTAGCTATCTGTTATGACTCCACAATATGATACGACCGTGGACCGTCAGACGTCTCAACTGCTGCCTAAAAAGAACAAGTTTGCAATCTCACAGAAATGTCCTCGTCCGACCCCAGAAATCTTACATCAGTTTGTGCGAAGATGTTTAAATTTGGTTTTGTGGCAAATGGAAGTATTTGGGGAACGTGAACTTCTTACCAAATTTGGACATTTACTCTCCATGAGAACGTCTAAGACATTTCTACTCTCCAGTTTAGTTTTATACAAACAAATGTCCGTTTATAAAAGAGCTGATTGGATTTTCATTTGAAATATCATTTTTTTCCCCCCATCAGATTTTATTCATATTCTTCATGGTTTTCTGTTCCTATCTCTATGTAAGTATTCCAAAAATAAATGTTGTAGGAGAAATTGGTGAACTGAAAAAAAACGGATCCAGGTTTTTGCATTTTGCACTAAACCTTCAACCTTTTTTTTTTTTTAATTTACACTTAGGGAGAAAATAATGTGTATCCATTTACAGTCAAAGTTCATTTCCATTACAATTTTGTTTAAAATCATAGTATTGGGAGACTTCAACCTTGTATCTTGTATCTGATCAAACCATTAACTGACTGTTTGGATAGTGTGGGACATGAATATTTTTCCGACAATATAAAACTGTGATTGTGTTTCAAAATATTTTGTAGAAGGCACATATGGCTCCCAAATAGAAAGCATAAATTCAGCCGTAAGGCAGCAGCATGCACAGCGAACTTCCTCTGGAACAATAAAGGTTGAAAAAGTTCACAACGCAAAGGTCAAGTCCATAATTCTCTTTGTCTTCCAAACGTCTGCTCACGGGTCACGCTTCTTAGCCCATGTCACTCAGCCTGTGAGCATGCCTGCAGAGACGAGGAAACCATAAAACCGTGAAGTGCTTCTCTTTTCCTTTCCTCCGACACATTTCTCTTTCGTCAAGAGTTTTTTTTAAGCACACTGACGAGGTAGCGGCGGCCGCGGGACAAGGCTGATGGAGAGGGCCACCTGAACAAACCCAGTGTGGAACCAGGACAGCCAGGCCCAGCCAGATTTATTGCCAGCTACCCCTCTTTTCCCACACAGAGGCCCCTCTCTGGAGCTTCTGGATGTATTGGACCCTGTCTAATGCTTTTTGCCACCTCCGTCAAACCTCTGCTTCCTCTCCCATTTTACAATTTCTCTTTTTTATGTTCATCTATCCTTTCCCATCCTCTAGTTGTCTAGCTTGGTATCTCGTTCTCTCGTTCTCCCCCCTCCCTTTTCTCCCAGACATCCTGGCCAGCTGTTCATCCAGACAGGGTGTCTACAGCTGTCTGTGCGAAGCTGAGTTGCAGCTCCAGAGGTAGGTCATAGCCTGCAGCGTGGAGCTCTTTCCCAACACCTCTGGCTCCTCTTTTCGCTGCATCCATGACCTGAGGACGACCTTGACACAACAACTAGACGTTGTCTCCAGAACCACCCACACACTGCGTTGAGGCGATCTACGGAAGGGTTGCACTGCAGAAGATGTGCTGTATGTCATGTAATGATATATAAAAAATTAATAAATAAAACATTTACATTTATAGACAAAAGCCGTTTCTGCGGGTGTATTATTTACAGTAGAGCAGACACACTTGAAATGAAAACATGTGCTCTAGTAGTAAAACTATAGAAAGTGTCCAGAAAATTGGCCCTGATTTGCTGCAGATATTGCAATAACTAATCCAGCCCTGCATGATTTTGGGCTGTGGTATTCTGCCTCGTCGGCCCGGTTAATCTCTGACGAGGAACTCGACGGACTCTCAATTTACTCGATTTCCAGAAGAAGACAAGTCTGAACTACACCTCGATGCACATTTGCTTTGGGAACTGTGCTTCCAAGCTATTTGTGATTATTTTAGAGAAAAATGTCTTCCGAAAAGTTTACATAGCTGCGCTGCTGTTATTTCTTCGAGTTCCATGGTAATTGTCGAGATAGGTCAAACACAACATTCCTCTCTGTTTCAACAAAGGAAGCGTCGGATTATTAGAGGCAGCAGCTTAAAACACTTGAAGCAACATCATGCTAAACTGCAAGTGAACTCAAACATACTGTGTCCTCTGTGTTTTGCCGCACAGTGTTGACCAAATGTTCAGAATTCTCCAAACCTCGGGTTTATTACTTATGTGGGGGGCTCCAGTGTTCTCTTGGTCGGTTGTTACAGTAAACAGCGTTGCCGTCCGTGCTTCATGGTGGAGACCTGAGACCTCGGAGATGGACGTGTTTATTCTGCAGTTAATCACCACGTCTGATGCGGCCTCTCTGGACTTGTGACGGGGGAAATGCCGGCTAAATGCAGTCACCACGACCTAATGAGGTGGTTTAGCTGCAGCAGCGCGCCTCCAGCCGTACTCTGTAATTCAGAGACACCGACTCCGCGGCTCCCCTGGCCAGCCTGCGTCACGAGTGCGTTCGTCCGTATTCGCCGTGTCACCCACAACCCCGTGAAACATGCTGAGCGGGTGCTGGGGAGACCAGGGTCCAATGGGCCGTCCATCAATGTGGAGCGTGCGGTTTGAACATTGGGAGAGCGGGGACAGCGTGGAATAGCTACTGAGAAAAAGGATTTAGAGTTTGAGCGATTTTTCGTGCCCGTATGAAAGAAAAATGGGGGTAAAATCTGTTGCGCTCACCCGCATTCTGAATAACTCTTTTACATAAAGAGGGCATTGCAGCAAGCCCTGCAGTGCCTGTGGCACAGCAGTGCTGTTCTTGGAAGCGCCTGGTGCTGGAGCTCCGATCCTCACTAACGGTTAAACAGCGTGCCCATGCCATGCACGCTAATGACAGGCCAGGCTTATTCCACTGAAGAGGCGCTTTTCAGAGTCAACGGTGCACAGAGAGCATAGCCGGCACCTCCCAAAGCAGCTGAGGTGCTGTGAGGACACCGTCTACAGGCACAAGAATGCACACGTGTCTCAGAAAAAAAACCCTTTGTCTTATGCAGATTTCCACGGTGACTGATGATGTGGACTGAAACGCACACAGAGCCTCAGATCTCCCAGCAGCTCCTCAAAGATATCACTTTCTGATATCGCTCTGCTGACGTATCAACTTCCTGCTTGGAATCTGTCTCTGGTCATCATCATGCACCATCTGGAGCCCTCTCAGTGATGTTCTTTCTCAGATACACGGTGATCTTTCCTCGAGTCTAAACCACTCAGAACCAAAAGTTGACCTCCACATCCTGAATGCCTTCTGGTTTATGGTAAAGTCTCATTGAAACGTCCCAGAATGACCTTGCCCATACACAAGAATAAACTACGAGTAAATCCCTCCAACATTCTTGAGAACATCTGAGAGCTTTGCGCCGGCTTTACCCTCCCTTCAATGAACAATCAACAGATGAGAGAAAGTGTGTGCCATTTGTTTGTCTTTAGAAACAGGAGCTGGGGCCAGGGCTTTTTGTTTGACTTGGCATTTGTTTAGCCATATTATTAGGACAGTAAACTTCCGAGCTGAGTCGGTATGTGAACCACATGTTGGGCTGTTCCCCCCTCCCCCCCCCCCCCCCCTTTTTAACTTTTCCCATGAGACTTCTAAAATGTAAGAGGACCTCCACCTATTCCCACTGAGAGGTGATGCAGGGGAGGAAAAGTGTAGGAGAATTTCATGCACACCATCCATCATTTTCCAGCAAGCAACGCATGAATATGTGTGCTCGTGTGTATTCAAAAAAAACAACAACTTTTTTTTTTGTTGCATTCACATGTGCATAGGCATGTGTGCATCTAAAGGTATGCAATCACTCAAATTCTCCCTCTTTGGGATAACTGACTCTCAGACCCTTTCCCAGCATCCACAGGCTGGATCTGTTTCTGCCCCATGGCAGGCCCGCTTCCACACCTCAGCAGAAAGGGGTTGGAGCAAGAAGAATGCGTCTTTTCATCAAGACTGGCGCTGCATGAATTTTTCAAACAGGCAACATGATTCCCCCAGTGCCACCCAACACAAAGGAGAGGTCTCTGGGTGAACTCGAGTTGGAGCGAGCCGAAGTGAAATCTCAGATCCGAACTTGGCTTCTGGGCTCAAAGGGACAGACATGGAGACAAGGCCCTGGGGCTGTGACAGGGGTTCGGTTAAACTCTATCTGACCATGTCTGCGTGTCTTGGTGCCAGGCCCGCCACTGAGAACTCACCTTGTTGTGGAAAACCATTAGTACAAGCCCAGGCATGTGCCTTCATTGTTGATTGTGTGTGGATGGAGAGGATGGGTGTGCCTGTGGACATACCAGGCATTCCAGTACGGCAATAAAGCCAAATTAAAGGTGGGTGATAAAGCCGGGATGTGTTGAGTGATACCTGGGCTGCTGGGAAAGAGTAGGTGGGACGGAGAGGTATAGGATGGTTGAGAGATGCTGACACTGCTTTGGGTGAAAAGTGGGGGAAAGATTAAGCTGGAGTGAGGACTTTGCCCCATTTTGTGGTCAGACCAACATTCACTAGGTTGCGCTCCAATTTTGACTCAGAAATGGACAGTTGTGCCCTGAAAGGTGCAGGAATGCGAATTTGGGTCGGTTGTTCACTTTCCCACAAGCAGCAGAACTGATCCAATAAGACTTGAGTGGTTTCGCTCCGCGTTGCATTGAGCGAATGTGCATCAAACATTTCTGTCAAGCGGTACGGATTCCTGCGCTGTGTTACTGCCAACACACTGTCACATTGTTATTGTACATGTTCATGGTGGCGACCCTGGATGTCACGTTGGTATGATATCTGCACAGTTGTTTGGGTTTAGAAACCTTTCCAATATGCTGGTTAAGGCATTGGCCAAACACAGGCGCTGCAGATCCAAAGCAGATAGGAGATACGTGGTTTAAAAAGAAAAAAAGAAAAAAAAAAGAAATGCACATACTTTTCACACACGGGGAACAAAATGTTCTTTCAATCACTCTGCAACGAAGGAAATGTTCATATGTCCAGAGTAATTTTCTACAATGGAGGTTCGTAACCTTTTGGCATGTGACCACTTAAAAAGCAATGTTTACTAGTCACAGGTTGGATGTGCTGCAAATGAGTTGTGACAGATCCAAAGGGGTCTTTTCACATTGTTTATTTTGAATAATTTTACATGTCTGAAGAGGACAAAATATCCATTATTGGAAAACATGTCTTAAAGCGAGTGATGCAGCTTTGTGATACTGTATTTGGCACAGTTGTGCCAAATGTTGACATCAGCATGCTCGCTTGCTGATATAACCCCCTAACCTATTTTCTAATCCACACTTATCAAATAGATAGGCATAGATAGGAAATGTCATTGGCATTGCAGATATTCGTCTATTTTGGACAGTAAAAGTAAGATTTTTAATTTCACCACATCCTGGGCTAACCACACACACGTTAACCACCGGTTTAAATTAAGCAGATCCAAGAATATCAGAACACAGTTTTTCTGCCAAACCACCAGGAAGATGTTACGATATAAGTGAAACTTCAACTGTATAAGATACTGCACATTTTGAGCAATAAAAGGTTAGGTAGAAAAAAGTATATATCATTTTTCTCCTTTTCTTTTAATAATCTTCAGCCCCTAAATTTTGGTCCACTGACTCTTGTGGGCTGTTGACACCCAGGTTGGGAACCTCCGCTCTACAACAGGTTTAAATAATTTCCGAGGTACCCTGATTTTCTTCATGAATGCGATGCTCTTTTTTTTCCATTTTATAAAACTGTCCTGCCTCAAAAAGCACCAAAGACATTTTTATTGTGTGAGAGCCAAACGGAAAAACTCGCCTTCCTGTAACGAATTCTTCCCATTTCCTTATTTGCTTGATATATCAGATTATCAAAAAAATGTTGAAGCATTGCCACTCATTGTTGAACATGACCTCATCTGTTGAGTAGCGGCAAATGCTGAACACCTCTGATTTGCAAATTCCTGCACAGCTTGAGCCCTGGTATGGCAAATTTTTCTCGACAGCAGCCCCTTTTGCAATGTAAATGTGTTCGATACGGTTCCACATCTTTCTGCACGGGAGCGCAGAACCCGACTGAAGGCACAGCTCATTAACTGACAACAATGACGCAAATAAAAAACAATTAAAGGCCCGTCAGGGAACCCAATGGGCTCGCTGCTGAGACCGCCCCGATAACATGACACTGGAGAAGAATGCAGGCGATAGGACGTCCAGGCCGCAGACACAATGTGATCATCAGGTCTCACAGGGGGACAATGTTACACAGTGTTCAAATGGAGCTTTAAACTTAAAATAAAATAAAATAATGTTTTTAAAATGTTTCTGACAAGCCTTTCCTCTTGCATCCCTGAAATGTGTCACCGCTGTCCACCTTTTAATTTTTTCCCCATTCAATGGATTATTAATTTTGCCTCCATTGTTCTTCTGGTACACTCTGCAGTCCCTCACTCACACGCACTCCCTGCTCTGTTGTGGCAAAGACATGTAGTTCTGGTCAAGCCCAAGATACGCCCTGCGACTTTAATAACGGAGCAAAGCTGAGCACTAATGCCTCAGTGCCCACAGTGGATGGCGTGCGACTCCGATCTGAGTCTTCTGACATCTGGACGCTCTTCAGATAGTCCCCCGAACGTGGCACGGTCAACTTCGTAAAGGGGCTGGGATTCACAAGGAAACAGAAGAGGTTTTGTCTCGTAGACTTCCAGGCAACATGTGGACGGGGCAGCTTTTTTTTTTTTTTTTTTACTCCTAAGGTATCTCCTTCTGAATTGAGGGCTCTCTCTGTCTCCGGAGAGCCTAATGTGAGCCAGATTGTTGGTGCTTTGTGGAAAATATAGATCTCCTGATGACCAACAATTGACCAATTCATTTGAGACCTCCTTTGACATGACATTTGTGCAGCTGCGATCAGGATTGTGGTCATCGTGTGTGTGTGTGTGTGTATGTTTAGGCTTGATCGCTCCCACAATAATAAATCAAAAGAAGCTGGTAGCCTCCAGATCACGTTGGGCCCCATGTTTTGAAGAACATTGGCACTCAATGTGAGCACTGATTGAGTCACCGAGAGGGTGTTTGGATTAGAATGAGCCTATACATTACACAGATGGGGCTCTGCCGAAGAGTGTGTGTGTGTGTGTGTGTGTGTATGCGTCACACACAGATTTGCCTAAATAAATTTAGATCGGTTGCCATAAAAGCTGTTTGGAAAGGCTAAAGGAGGCAATGAGAGTAACTACTGATGACATTGGGTGCCTGTGTACAAAGAGATTCCAGAAATGTCAGGGGACATGGAGACTGCCCCACGGCCAGGTAGCTCTCTGACACATCCTCCTTCCTATCACGGAGTCATTCGCAGCTGGCACACAGCTGCTTCTTTGCGCTGCTCGGCCAGCAAACCACTGGCACCGGCGCTTAAACACAGTCTGATATTAAATGTAGGAGCACTGCAGATAAAAGTGAAGATGAATCCAAAGTTTGTTTGTGCAGGTTTTTGGTTTATCTTAAATACTTTTCATCACCCTGACTAGAGCCATCTGCCCCTGTAGTCTAAAAGAGGAAACCACGGAAAGCAATGAACAGACAAAAAGAGCCCTTACCTTTCAACACAACCTCAACATTCACAAGTTTTAGTCACTAATAGTAAAAAATATCATTGAATCCATATTTCGCCTGACAACCCTGTGCCTTCAAGTTCTCCTTGGTACACTTTCAGCACAGTTTTTCTCAAGGTAGTTTGGAGGTATCTTTTTAAAAAATATGTTTTTCTGTGAATTCAAGATGTGTCAGTGTCTGCAGTTTCTTCACGTAATCGCAGACTGACTCCATGATGCTGAGGTCAGGGCTCTGCAGGGACCAGACTTATCTGTTGAAGATAGTTCTTCTCATCTCTGCTTGGACTCACTGTAATGCTGCGGAGTGAATTTGGGAGCGATGAGATTCCTCCCCGATGGTTTGGCGCGACGGATACGTATCTAAATATCTCAACTTTGAAACATTACTGTATATGTGGAAGGTGAATACTGCATGTGCCCATCCATGTAAACACGTGTCTTGCACATGTTGAGAGCTCACAATGATTTAATTAAGCGCGCATCTATTGCATAACTTTGGCCAGCGCGGTATTGAGGCGTCCTTTGTGAACAATGAAAAGGAAGTGTAGTTTTGATATCCTATATGATATATATTCGATGACAATTTTTTTGAAATATATATATTTTACACCGAGACACCCAAGAGTCAAGAATTACCACCGACTACTACAGAGCTGAATAAGTAAAAGATGTATGGAGAGCATCTATGTGTAAGTCAGAAATAAAACAGAATAAGGCATTATATTAACACATAATGTATAAACACACAAAAAGCAGCTAGATGTCAGATGTTGGCTCCAGACTGATGAATACAAAAGCTATGAATTTTACATCACGACCCTATTACTTATTGTGTTCATTTTCTTCTCATAATTTACTTTGCGCTCAGTATTCAATAGCTCAGTGAGTCAAGGTTATAGGAGTGATTGACTTTCAGCGTAAATGACAATGGGCCTTTTGTCACTGGGACACAGCTATCCAGCCAATCAAAACAAAGCTCTGTGAGCATCGAAATATTTCCTAGCATTTCAACGCTTAAAAGATCAGAACCAAACGCCCGCTGTTCCACGGCCTGTTAGCGTGCGATTCCTTGATCCCTCCGTAACATGAAGCCCGTGTAGCGAGCCGGACCACATGGGGAGTGCGATGTTGTGAGGTGAGGTATTTTTCGACTGGGAGACGGATATGTAATGCATTCCAGACACTCGGGCCGCACACGGCTTTCTCCCCTGCTACCTATAGGCATCAATCCTCTCCCCTTTCGCTAGAACAATAAACTCACTGCCACTAAGGAAGAACTCATTTCAGACCCAAAACACAACTGCCTCTTCTCTCGCTTCCTGAGGCCTGTGGAGAGGGAGCCCAGTCTTAGTCCACCAGCGTGGAGTTGGCTTCTAAACACTAAACATCTTCTCTGACCCATAAACATCAGCCCTTGACCCGAACTTTCACACCCATGTCCAAAGAGATCCTCAAAGTCAACCAGGACACAAAAGCTTTCACCCATCCCCAAAAGAGTTGCCGTGATTCTCCGACACATGACCTCCTGGATCTGGACGATCACCTCGTGTAAAGATGTTTTTGATGATTCTCCTCCATGGAGGTCTAAGCTGGTTTAACCGAGTTGCATAACCGGGATGATACTCAGGTTTCCCTGTTCAATGAGGCCCAGATGGAAGATGATGTGCGTATTCAAAAACAAAGCCCAATGGGATCTACGTGCCGTGTCCCCCCCCCCCTTTATCATCTCTTCATCTCTACCACACCGCATTAAGGAGCTCCAATCGGGTTTGAGCCTTAAAAAAACAAAGTCAGCATCTGCTGCAGCTTCTTTCTTTTTTTCACCTTGTCAACACTGGGATGGAAAGATGTCTGTGAAAACCCAGAGTGCTGAGATAATGCTCATAATTGATGTGCAAGAATCAACAATGTGAGTGTTGCGATGGGCTTGTCGCACGCCCTCTCCTCCCACCGCTTTGGGTGAAATCGTACAGTGCTGTTCATTTGCAAAGCAGCTTCCACTTAATGTCATTTTGGTCTCTTTATTAAATCAGTTTCACTGAATGTTATGATGTTGGGGCTGACTCACCAAACAGAGCCAGGAGCGAGTGGGAGGTGGCAAGTTCTTTTGTCCAAGAGTTTCTTTCCCATCTTTATCCAAGAGCGTGGCCTTTCGTTTTGAAAAGCAGGATTACTGCAATTCACCTTCAGCCTTTGAAATGCTTTCCCTCAAAACCCTGCCCACTCGCTCAAATGGACAGGGCTCACGTGCTAATTTGCTCTGCTCCTGCTCAAAGCAGTTTGTCTGCTCTCATATATTCCGATGATGCGAATGTCCTGTGCTGCAGTTTGACTCCTTCTCCTCGTGTCCAGGCTACGCCCGGATGCTTGCCAAACTTCAGCTCTCAGATTTCTCCTCTGGCTGTTGAAATTGTTGTGAAAAAACCCTGTCAAATGTCAAAATCCCTAACCAACAGAATGACAGGTAAGACATTGACCAATGAAATATTGTTCGCTTTTCTTCTTGCTGCATTGCCATTACTGTTAAACCAGGTTTGGCGGATCACTCACCAACGTGGATCATGTTTTGTGTTAATGGTGCTGTTACTTCCCTCAGATTTCCCTAGAAAAGTCAATAAAGAGAACGTTATAGCACTATTAGAATAAAACAATGCTGGCAAGTGAACCACTGTAGAAAGTAAAGCAAACATACCCACATGAGGCAGTGACGATTTCATTGGTCAGTGTCTCGTATGACATTCTATTGGTTGGTATATTTTAGCGGGTCACTTGACAAAAATCCAAGAGGAAGAGGCAGGAATGTGAGAGGGGAAGTGGGAGGACTCAAAACTGAAGAGCGGAACATATGTGCAGCAACAGCTTATTTTAAGTATTGTTCCAGGTATTTACGAGGTAAAAATGTTTTTGTCTTCAAGCCTGAAGTCATGTCAAGTGCATCAACGCTCACAGCTGTCTGATCTGAAATATCCATTTCTTGGCTGCAGGCCGACTTGGATTCCAAGTCTCACGTCTAAAATCAGCAGCTCTGGTTCTGAGTTACATGGCAGTGTTTTGCATTTGGCAGTGTTCTGCATCCTCTCTGCTGTTTTCCTGAATTAATTGTCCATCCATCCATTATCTAATCACTAATGTGTCGCGGGCGACTGAGGCCAATCTCAGTTGACAATGGGCGAAGGGCAGGGTGCAAACTGGACAGGTCGCCAGCCCAGTCTCCAATTAACCTAACCCCAATCGACATGTCTTTATACTGTAAAGAGAAACAACAATGCACCGAAAACGTGAGGTAACTTGCTGTTTGGAAACTTTTCTAAACCTCCAGGTGAAAAAACAAAGCTATTTAAGCAAAAATCTTGTATCTTATTGCACTTTTTTTGCTGTCATGTAGCCCTGCACACAGCAAGTGTTTGACATAGAAATGACATAGAAAAACTTTCTAAAACAAACTCCGAGTGAAGTTTGTTTCCTTCTAGAACAGAATGGCCTAAAAACATTATTGCCACACTAGGCCGGGGTCATGCTCACTGGCCCATTCCACGCTCGGCTACCTCTGAGACGTCCCATTTTAGTTTCTGAGAACCGCGGTCCAAACTCTCTTCTATTGACCTACTTTTCGAGGTGGTGCACGGATGATATATGGTGCAGGCCTTTTTGGAGAACAGGGTTAACCGAGTGGTGGGGGCTGTGGGGGGGGGGCGCTGCGGCGTTGCATACCTCCGTGTATGTACATGGAGTAGCCTTTCACCTCTCGGGCTCTGTGCAGCCTTTGTCTACGCAGAGGAGGTACATAAATCAACAGCACGGAAGGTCGAGCAAGGAAATCAACAGTCACCAAAATCTCTAAATGCAGGAAGGAAACCGGAGAGGCGCGGTGAAAAGAAAAGGTAGAAGTCCTGCTGAAGGGTTTTTGTACGGTTGTGAAACCTCGAGGTTCATTCTGAAAGTGAGAGCCAATTCCCAATCCCCAGCTTCACCCCCCCATATGTATGCGAGTGTGAAGGCAAGATTTATGTTGAACCTACAACATGTTCAGCTCACGAATCTGGCAGGGCAGCAAGGTGTCGGAGACGGAGACAAAGTGAGATAGAGAAGAGGCAAAAATGATCCAGCTCCTTTCTCAGGCCCAACGCAAACAGAGGAGTCATCAGGAAAGTCCCAACTTTTCAAAAGGAAGAGCCGGCGTCATTAACCGTTATGTCACACAAAGGTGCAGAGTTAGCGGGTTTCTTCTTATGTTCTTGACCTCTAACCTTTTTCACCAGTATGTCAGAAACAACTGACGGGCTCTTCTTTCGGCTGTCAGCAGAAGACAGGAGAGTGCCGTCTCTCTGACTCGCACAGACCGACTCGTGTAAGCTGATACGGCCTTTAGGCTCCAAAAGTTATACAAAAGATTCAGTTTAGTCACAGGATTTACTGCGCGGGTTTGCTTCCATAAGTTCCTTCGCAAGGATCTTTGGTATTGTTTCATGCCACATTGTGTGAGGTGCACGATGTCTCCCAATATTTCCGTCTGTCTCCTTTTATCAGTCAGTCAGTCAATCAAACAAACTGTATTTGCAGTTCACAGCATTACAAGCTGGTGCACTTTAAAGTGCTTAACAAAATCGTAGCAGTGATTAGCAGAAATTAATAAAACAATGCTCAAATTAAGTATATTAAATTATAACAATTATATTAACAAGAACCATAAAAAAAAAATACTCAAGCAATTGAAGTGAATCAGAACAGTAAAGTCTCAGACAGCTGACCAATGAGGCCGATACTCACTGTAAAGCTCCGGGAAAGCTGATGGCAGCTGCAAATTTTAATAAGTGTCCGTACGTTCATCAATAGAAGCGACACCTGTCATGCTGTCATATCGTTTTCACGTTGTCATTTGATACACCGTTATTGTAAAAATATCAGTTATAACTGCTCTGAACAGTTAAAGAGCATTTTGAAGAAAAAAAAAATATTTTGGTTTTTGGATTTGGCCTTTTTTGGCCCCTAACTATTGAATTATTGCTCTGTATTCACCCTTCACATCTGTGTGGTACATGAGCTTATGTACATGTAATATATCAATACATATACAATTTCACAATCTGTCAGCATTAGAGCATGTAATCGCTCATCTTCGACCACTGCTGTCACTCTCAGAGCTGTGAGGTGATGATGGACACACACATACCCACACATACCCACACACAAAGACACACTGTAACCCACAACATGTCCAGGCGGGTGTCGATCCTGCACCCTGTGAGTTATTAGATGCTGTCACAGTGTCATTACATAACAGTTTTCAGACTAGGGTAGAGCATTCTTACAAGCTGATTCACAAGTGTTCAAACATTATAAAACATGGAAAAAACTAGTCTGCCGAGGGCCTTTTTGGACCTGGGAGCGAATCGGGAGGCCTTAAATCAGTTTAAGACCCGAGCGGTGCTGCGAAAGGTGTGAGCAGCTTCCCAGGTGCACATCCACAGGCCATGCAGCGCCGGTAATCTGCAGCCGAGGGTGGTAATGACAGGGTGCTGGTGTCACGGGAGCTGCACACGCACTCCCACAGAAGCACAAACAGTTAGAAACACTTGCACGCACAGCGTCTCAATCACAGTCCGTTTTTATCACAAGAGGCGTTTTGCCTTCTCAACCCCCCTCGCACGTCCTGTTGTCTCTCGCCGTCGACAATTTTCACACCTCCGCTCTCGGATCTTTCACTCGCCAGCGCACAGGTCAGCACATGCGCCGTGAACTCAAACAAACAAGCAGCTGGTGCGGTTATATAAGCAGCTCCCGACCCGTCTGAAAAACTTGTTGACCTCTAGCCAATAGGGTCGGATCAAAGGTCAACCAACTCTTCAAAACAAAGGGCAAACTGGTTTTTGATGACGGCGAAAATCATCACTTTGTCTGTTTGGTATTTTTTGTTTGTTATTTTACTGTTGAAACAGGGACTAAAATTAGAAATCACACGTTTGTGTGTGTGTGTGTGTGCGTTCTGTCAGACAGAAGATTGATGCAAGAGATTTGCGAAAGGCCACATGAATCAAAGGCAGCCCGAGTCAACTCCCAGTCTATTGACAGATGAAATGAACATTTGCCACCTGTGTGCTCTTATCTTGAGCTGCAGTTAATCTGAGGCTGAGCGGGTGTTTCATCTGTCATGGTCTTCAGGTATGTGACGACGTGCAGCTGTTGTCTTCCCCTGCTTTCCCCTCAGTGCTGGCACATTTTGTCCTCGGGTCAGAAAACAATGGAAAAAGGGTGAAGCTCAGAAAACCAACCCCGTATTTCAGTCCCAGCCCTCAACACCTTTGCGAACGGCGGTGTGCTTTGCTCCTTTCCCATCGAAAATGCACCTCGTGGTGATGTCAGAAGTGCAGCGAAGCGAAACAGTGTGCGAGCGGATCTGGCCTCTGGTCTAGCCGGGATGTCATTATGGGATACCAGTGTCACCGCATGCTATTTTTAAACGGTGTCCTTTCCCAGCCGAGACCACAGTCACAGCCGAGCAAGCCGGGCTGCATGTGTGTGTTTGCATATGTCTGTGTGACCCTGAAGGGGGAAGGAGGGGGGCAACTGTCTAACAGCTTGTCTCAGACACATCTCATATGTATGCTGCTGATTACAGGCCCCTGTCAGAGATTATTCAACGGCGCTGCAGTGGAAAGCTTTTTGTCCCTGAGATGCTGTGAGCTTACGGAGCTCCGAATGTGAAGGTGGAATCACAGTGACCGTGTGACCCTGCGGACTGTGACTACACGCCAGGCCTAACCTCGTGGGCCTCCTTAAGCTCCACGCTAAACAAGACGCCTGACATAGGAGCTGTGCTGGTGAAATAATGAGTAGTTGACCATAGTGGACATCTTATCTACTTGTATGTACATCACAGTCTCATTATCAAAGTAAAGCAATCTGGTTGAGATTAAACTTTAAAAAACGATGTTTTCATATAACAGTATACGTGTAGCTTAAATCACATGCAAAATAATCAAGTTGATGAGCATGAAAATTCATTCTTGACCTTCATATCTCATAGTCGCAGTTATTATCATGTGACTCAATTATGGATCTTCAGACAGCTCCAGAAGAAGCTCATGTTTGAATCAATAGACTGTACTGCTCAACATGAGGCCAAACTACAAAACAAAATTCATTTGTTTCGGATTTGCTCGTTGACATTAATTTGGACATCAGACATTTGTAGAATGATAACATTAAATAATAATAGTAATAATAATGATTTGATAGGACTGAGCAGCAATAAACATTAACAATAATTTATCCCTCTACGTTACAGATTATGGAATGCCGTTAGAGCCAATATTTTAAAAATGAATAAATAAATAAATATGTCTATGAAATACATCCTGAAATAAATAAATGGACGCAATAAATAAATGAATATATAAATGAAATGTAAATATAAATATATAAATGAGTCAATTAGTTAAATGAATAGGTTTAACTTTTGTACATTTCAAGAGACTTGTATTTCATTTATTTATTTCCAGGGACTTTTATATCCTAATGCCACGTGAAAAAAAAGTACCCTGAAATAGATAAAAGTAAAATCTATTAATTTAACTAATTGACTCACTTATATATTAATATTTACATTTCATTTATGTATTTATTTATTTATTGCCTCGTTTATTTATTTCAGGATGTATTTGATAGACACATTTATTTATTTATGTACTTATTTGTTTATTTAATATTGGCTATAATGGCAAAAAAAACAAAGCCGAAACACCACGTGTCAGCAACACTCATTTGTTTTGCATTCCTCTTTAAAAAACACAACAACAAAACAAAAAAACTTTTTACATCAATACCAAGCACGACCCGGGCAGGCTTTATGACTTATGGCGAAGCAAAAAGTCCGTTGCCAGGCAATTGTGTTTGTATAGACTGTGGGTTCCGCTCAAGGGAAGCTATGGGTGGTGAGAGGAGGAGGTGGAGGAGAGAGGTGAGAGGATGTGGAGAGGACAGTCGTGGCTTGGCAACATGTGTCTGCGGGTGAGCGTCGGCCCTGGTTGGCTGGCTGATGGAAAACTTCATGCTATATAGCCCCGTTTTACCCTGGTTTTTATAGAGAGAGAGAGACGGAGAGAGTGATTATTATGGCTCCTGGAATAGCATAATTAGAGAGCAAGGCTGTCTGTGCGTGCATCTAGAAGTTCCTCTCTTCCTCTGGGGGATATACAGCAGCGGTAACGCAAACCCAGGTACATTGATGTAGCACTGGCTTGCTGGAACGTTTTCCGACACTGGGAGTATTTGGGAGATAGTTGGCCATTTCAAAAGTGTGTGCCGATAACTAGTAAAAGTGAGATCATTCTATTAAACTGAATAAATGCACGAGTATGTCCACGAGTGTCATAAGCAGGCCAGTTAGACATGCGATTCCAAGGCTCAGCCTGCCTGAATACATTTTTCAGACTGTCGTAGATAAACTGCAGTTCCAAGGTGTACTGCAAATTTTTGGACCATATAAAGAACACTGTATGGACATTTCAAGGCTTCACAAGTGATTCATGCAGATCTTAATAATCTAAGAGACATAAATCTCTACACCTATAGCATCTATGCACTTTACTGTACTGTACCCCTACTGTTTTGTAATTTGGGTAAACAGACCCTTGAAATCGATGACCAATGATATTTTTAACATCTCAAGTCTGCCACAGTGTTTTTGTCTGTAAACGCAGGAAAACCTTTTATCAACAGCCGGACCAACAGAAATGAGCAGGGCCTTGATTGAAATGAGTCCATTAAGTAAACACCAGACTGATGGAGGGGCCTAATCACGGACGTGGATGTGAGAGCTGTAAATACACATTTGAGGCAGCCCTCAAGTTCAGGAAATGGGAAGTGAGCACTTACTGAACTGCGCGTTCTCCTCGGAACAAAAGCACGACCGTGCCGTCTTCCAAATGTAGCACGCCACCATTTCCGTTAACACAGACCAGATCAAATGCTTACGACTACACGCGTGCACACTCGCACATGTGTGCAGATACGCATTAACAAACGCAGTGCACTAATTTCCACTCTCATGTGCGTGTTCAACACGCACACGCCACAATTCTTTACCAGCAGCTTGACTTGATTAGCCGTCGCGGCGCGTTCAACCGCTCTGCTGATGAATGACAGGGAGCGGGATCTGTCACTACCGCACGGGCATTAAAAGCGCGACAGTTTACACAACAACGAAGCAGTAGGGTCGGCCTTCATTAGGGGGATTAGGAGCCTAATCTAAAACACCGCTCGAGTCTCTCATCCTGAACCACTACACAGCCTCTCCGGGAGGGGGGCCCTTCTCTCCTACACCAACCATAACATCTCAGACTTCAAACACTCCATCTGTAACCCCAACCTCTGGGTGCTATCCCCTCTCTCATCAACCCCTGTCTCCGGGCGAAAGGTTGCATGAGGGTTGTGGACCCCATGTGACGGCGCAGCTGTGGAATGATTTATTGCCGGGTTAATTACTGGGCGAGAGGGAATTGTGACCACGGGTCACCCGCTCTGGTCTGATTACTGGTTCACCTGCTATCAGATTGTAGTGTATAGTTCATTAGCTTCTTAATGGGGCTCATGCCCCCCCCCCCCAATCTCTTAGGACCATGAAAGGAAAGGTCAGAGTCCAGGGTATATAGACGGTGCGCGGCTCTATTGCAGCAATTAAAAGGTCATTTGGTTTGAGGACTTCCTGTGCTGGCCAGCTGCGTAGTGTCCGTCCACTGCGGTATACGGGAAGGATCGGCAGGTTTTGAACAGCTTTCCGACGACTGTGACCCTGAATAGTAGAGCTGCAACAGCTAATCGATTAATGGAGTCAAGTGGTTTTTATGGGGGGGAAAGACAAAATTCTCTGATTTCAGCTTCTTAAATGTGAATATTTTCTGCTTTCTTTGCTCCTCTGTGACAGTAAACTAAATATCTTTGGTGTGTGGATGAAACAAAACATCATCTGGGGGGTTGTGGGAAACACGATCGACATTTTTCACCATTTCATGGACCAAACATCTAATCGATTTAGTCGAGAAAATAATCGACAGATTAATAGATAATACGAGTGTGTTAACTTATGCAACAGTGTGCCGAGAAACCCGGTTCTGCATTGTGCATGTAAACACCACACCCGCGTTTCATATGGCTTTACCCCGTTTTTTGAGGAATCTGACTTGAAACAAGTAGATGATGAAATGATTTGTCAATGGATAACATATTCAATCGACAACTTCTACAATGTTCAAGTACAAATGCCAAAAAAAGGAGTAAGGATTAGAAGATTCTTGGGTAACTTTTAGTCAAATGAGCCTTGGACTCAGTTTTCAGTTATATATGGCATATTTTTACCATTGCCAGATGAATCCATTGGGATGGAGATGCTGAAGAATCAAGGCACAGCCACTGTACACTGTTAATAATTACATGATGATAATGCATACAGGGACAGAAATATCTGTCAAGTGTTCCTTGGAAACACCAAAACATCAAAACTAGAATAAAATTCCAAACAGGATACTAATGTGCTTCTAAACCCATTAAGTCTTTCCTTCATGGCATGAGGTGTAATTTCAGGAAAAAACATATTTTCTTATTTACCCCTGTTGCTATCAAACCATTCAAATAGTTCTGGTGTTATGCTCTGATGTTTTGAGACATGCATTTGCTGCTGCAACCCCAAAACAATCAAGTGATTGGAATTTTGTTTGTGCTGTTTAAAACATCTCAATAATTCCAATTAAATATTACAACAACAATATGTCTTCCAAAAAAAATGCTACGCTTCTGTTTCCCTACATGAGCTACAATCAGCAATCAACCTACACTGCAATTCAAGACTTTATAAAAACATATTTGAGTAAAATCCTTTATTGTTTTCTATTTTTTCAACTTTTACCCATCTTGAAATGGAACTAAACTAAACTACTAAATCTTAAGACTAATAAAAAAACAAATTCATAAATAATCTGCATTCACTTATGCCCAGTATTCTTAAATAATTGACTGTGGAAGAAATTAATGTCAACTTCAATATGTGCTTTTTAATACAATAAAAGCCTGGACGAGACGATGGAATCCAAGAGTGGGAGGCGGAGTTGGAAGTGACCACTCATGCACATGATGGAAAATCAGCTGCCACATTTTTTTAACAATGTGACTGCATTGGTTTTGGCACAGTTTCCATAACACCGCCCTGGAATCTATACCTTTTAATTATTTCCCATAATGTGGGTGTTGGCGGAAGCACACGGAAAAAAGGTATTCCTCTGAAACCGTGTGAGCCGTGAAGTAATCACCCAAACACGTCCTTGTTAGCCTCGACTCCAGCTGACATCATGGGCTTTTGCCCATGCTAAAAATATGTCTGCTTTTCTTTCATCTCCCCTGCCTT